>NW_004444055.1:7467453-7475272 GCF_000243295.1 Trichechus manatus latirostris | reverse complement strand
TTTTCACGTGCTTATTGGACATATGAATAATTTTTTTTTTTTTTTTTGGTTAATGGCTAATGATCGCGAGCATCTCTTCCTGTGTTGTTAGCCATCTGAATATCTTCTTTGGTGAAGTGTCTGTTCATGTCCTTTGCCCATTTTTTTAATTGAATTGTCTTTTTGTTGTTGAGGTGTAGAAGATTTCTTTAAATTTTAGAAATTAGACCCCTGTCAGTTATGTCGTAGCCAAAAATTTTTTCCCAGTCTGTAGGTTCTCTTTTTACTCTTTTGGAGAAGTTTTTTGATGAGTGTAAGTGTTTAATTTTTAGGCAGTCCAAGTTATCTAGTTTATCTTCTGCTATTTGTGCATTTTTAGTTATGTTTGGTATTCTATTTATGCCATATATTAAGGCCCCTAGTGTTGTCCCTATTTTTTCTTCCATGATCTTTATAGTTTTAGGTCTTTGATCCATTTTGAGTTAGTTTTTGTGTATGGTGTGAGATATGGATCTTGTTTCATTTTTCTGCAGATACATACCCAGTTTTGTCAGTACCATTTGTTAAAGAGACTTTCTCCTCCTCAGTTAATGAACTTAAATCCTCTATCGAATATCAGCCGTCCATAGGTGGATGGATTTGCTTCCACATTCTCGATTCTGTTCCATTGGTCTATGTGTCTGTCATTGTACCAGTACCAGGCTGTTTTGACTACTGTGGTTGTATAATAGGTTCTGATATCGGGATGTGTGAGGCTTCCTACTTTGTTCTTCTTCTTCAGTAATGCTTTACTTATCCAGGTCCTCTTTCCTTTCCATATAAACTTGGTGATTAGTTTTTCCATCTCATTAAAGAATGTTGTTGGAATTTGGATTGGGAGTGTATTGTATTTGATGATTGCTTTGGGTAGTATTGACATTTTCACTATGTTAAGTCTTCCTATCCATGAACATGGTATGTTTTTCCATTTATGTAGGTCTCTTTTGGTTTCTTGCAGTAGTGCTTTGTAATTTTCTTTGTATAAATCTTTTTTGTACCTAGCTAGATTTACTCCTAAGTATTTCATCTTTGGGGAGACTATTATAAATGATACTGTTTTCCTAATATCCCTCTCAGAGTTCTCTTTGTTAGTGTAGAGGAATCCAGCTGATTTGTTTGTTGATCTTGTACCCTGCCACTTTGCTGAATCCTTCTATTGGTTCCAGTAGTTTTCTTGTGGAATCTCTGGGATTTTCTATGTACAGGATCATTATTCTGGGAATACAGACAGTTTTACTTCTTCCTTACCAATTTGGATGCCCTTTATTTCCCTTTCTTGCCTTATTGCTCTTGCTAGGACTTCCAGTACACTATAATAAAGGCCATCCGTGTCTGGTTCCTGTTCTCAAAGGAAATGCTAAAAAGTCTCTCCCTGTTGAGAGTAATGCTGGCTGTTGGGTTTGTATATATGCCCTTAATTATATTGAGGAATTTCCCTTCTATTCCTATTTTGCTGAGAATTTTTATCAGGAATGGGTGTTGGACTTTATCAAATGCTTTTTCTGCATCAATTGAGATGATCTTGTGATGCTTTTCCTTTGTTTTATTCATGTGGTGGATTATGTTTATTGATTTTCTAATGCTGAACCATCCTTGCATACCTGGTATGAATCCCATTTGGTCATGACGTATTTTTTTTTTATATGTGCTGTTGAATTCTTTTAGCTAGAATTCTGTTGAGAATTTTTGCCTCTATATTCATGAGGGATGTTGGACTATGATTTGCTTTTTTAGTGGTATCTTTGCCTGGCTTTGATATCAGGGTTATGCTGCTTTCATAGAATGAATTCAGGAATACTTCTTACTTTTCTATGTTCTGGAATAGTTTTGGTAGTATTGGTGTTAACTCCTCTCTGAATGTTTGGTAGAATTCTCAAGGGAAGCTGTCCGGGCCAGGGCTTGTTTTTTGTTGGGAGTTTTTTTAATGATTCTTCAATTTCTTCTTTTGTCATGGGTCTGTTCAGATTTTCTACCTCAGTTTGTGTTAGCTTACCTAGGTAGTGAGTTTCTAGAAACCTGTCCGTTTCTTCTAGATTTTCAAATTTTTTGGAGTATAATTTTGCGTAATATTCTGCTATGATTCTTTTTATTTCAGTTGGTTCTGTTGTAATGTCACCCATATCATTTCTTATTCGGGTTATTTCCTTCTTTTCTTTTCTCATTTTGGCCAGTGGTTTGTTGATTTTACTGATCCTTTTAAAGAACCAACTTCTAGTCTTGTTGAGTCTTTCAATTGTTTTTCTGTTTTCTATTTCATTTATTTCTGCTCTGATTTTTATTATTTCCTTTCTTCTCACGGCTTTGGGCTTCTTTTGCTGCTCCTTTTCCATATGTTTGAGTTGTAGGTTTAAGGTATTGATTTTGGCCCTTTCTTCTTTTTTGATGTATGTGTTTATTGCTATATATTGACCTCTGAGCACTTCTTTTGCTATGTCCCAAAGGTTTTGGTATGCTGTGTTTTCATTCTTGTTTGAGTCTAGGAATTTATTTCATTTTGAATTTCTTCTATTACCCAGTGGTTTTTAAGCAAAGTGTTATGCACTTTCCATGTATTTGCTTTTTTTCCTTGTTCTTCCTGTTATTGGTTTCTAATTTATATGAAATTACAAGATTTTACATGGAAAATATACAGTTATGAAATTATTAATAATAAAAGAATATGCTTTGGTATTTTCTAATTTATTGAGGCTTGCTTTTTGGCCTAAAACATGGTCTATTTTGGAGAATGATCCATGTGTGTTGGAGAGGAATGTGTACTGTGCTGTTGTTGAGTACAGTGTTCTGTATATGTCTATGAGGTCAAGTTGGTTGATTATGTTATTTAGATCTTCCATATCTCTGTTGTATTTCTCTCTAGTTGTTCTGTCCTTCCTCAAAAGTGATGTGTTAAAGTCTCCTACTATTAATGTCTGGTCTTTGATCATTAGTGTTCAGTGTGTCAAATCTGTTCTTGAGATGGTCTCTAAATTGAGGTGGGATATACTCAAGGTCGTATTTTGCCTCTCATGGACTTGTTCTGATTTTCTTCAGCTTCAACTTGAAATTGCACATGAGTAATTGATGCTCTGTTCAGCAGTTGGCCCCTCGCCTTGTTCTCACTGATGATATTGTGCTTTCCCATCATCTCTTTCCACAGATGTAGTCAATTTGATTCCTGTGTATCCATCTGGTGAGGTCCACACGTATAGCTGCTGTTTATGTTGGTGAAAAAAGGTATATACAATGAAGAAGTCACTGGTCTTGCAAAATTCTATCATGCAATCTCTGGCATCACTTCTATCACCAAGGCTATATTTTCCAACTACCTATCCTTCTTTGTTCCCGACTTTCGCGTTCCAGTCACCAGTAATTATCAATGCATCCTGATTGCATGTTCAATCAACTTCAGACTACAGAAGTTGGTAAAAATCTTCAATTTCTTCATCTTTGGCCTTAGTGGTTGGTTCGTAAATTTGAATAATTGTATTAACTGATCTTCCTTGTAGGTGTATGGATATTATTCTATCACTGACAGAGTTGTACTTCAGGATAGATCTTGAAATATTCTTTTTCATGATGAACGCAACACCATTCCTCTTCAATTTGTCATTCCTAGCATAGTAGACCATATGACTGTCCCATTCAAAATGACCAATACCAGTCCATTTCAGCTCATTAATGCCTAGGATAGCAAAGTTTATGCATTTCATTTTTGACGATTTCCAATTTTCCTAGATTCATACTTCACACATTCCACGTTCCTGTTATTAATGGATGTTTACAGCTGTTTCTTCTCATTTTGAGTCGTGCCACATTAGCAAATGAAAGCACCCAAACCTTGACTCCATCCACGTCATTAAGACTGACTCTACTTTGAGGAGGCATCTCTTCCCCATTCGTCTTTTGAGTGCCTTCCAACGTGAGGGGCTCATCTTCCGGCACTATATTAGACAATGTTCCACTGCTATTCATAAGGTGTCCACTGGCTAATTTTTTTCAGAAGTAGACTGCCAGCTCCTTCTTCCTAGTCTGTCTTAGTCTGGAAGCTCAGCTGAAACCTGTTCACCATGGGTGACCCTGCTGGTATTTGAATACTGGTGGCATAGCTTCCAGCATCACAGCAACATGCAAGCCACAGTACAGCAAACTGACAGACACATGGAATGACACTAAGGACATCATACATTAAGAAAGCAAAAGGTCATTAAAAAGACAAGAAAGAAAGAAAAGACCAAAATGGATGTCAGAAGAGACTCTGAAACTTGCTCTTGAACATCGAGTAGCTAAGAAATAATGAAGTAAAAGTGCTGAACAGAAGATTTCAAAGGGCAGCTCAAGAAGACAAAGTAAAGTATTATAATGAAATGCGCAAAGACCTGGAGTTAGAAAACCAAAAGGGAAAAACACACTCAGCATTTCTCAAGCTGAAAGAATTGAAGAAAAAATTCAAGTTTCGAGTTGCAATAGTGAAGCATTCTATGGGCAAAACACTGAACGACACAGGAAGCATCAAAAGAAGATGGAAGGAATGTACAGAGTCACTATACCAAAAAGATTTGGTCGCCAATCAACCATTTCAGGAGGTACATATGATCAAGAACTGATGGTATGGAAGGAAGAAGTCCAAGCTGTACTAAACACATTGGTGAAAAGCAAGGCTCCAGGAATAGACAGAATACCAACTGAGATGTTTCAACAAACAGATGCAGCACTGGAAGTGTTCACTTGTCTATGCCAAGAAATTTGGAAGACAGATACCTGGCCAACCTACTGAAAGAGACCCATATTTATGCCTCCTCCAAAGAAAGGTGATCCAACCAAAGGTGGAAATTATCGAACAATAGCAGTAATATCACACACAAGCAAAATTTTGCTGAAGATAATTCAAAAGTGGTTACAGCAGTACATCGATAGAGAACTGCCAGAAATTCAAGCTAGATTCAGAAGAAGACATGAAACAAGGGATATCATTACTGATGTCATATGGATCTTGGCTGAAAGCAAAGAATACCAGAAAGATGTTTACCTGTGTTTTATTGACTATGCGAAGGCATTCGACTGTGTGGATCATAACCAATTATGGATATCATTGTGAAGAATGGGAATTTCAGAACATTTAATTATGCTTATGAGGAACCTGTACATAGATCAAGAAGCAGTTGTTCAGACAGAATAAGGGGATACTGTGTGGTTTAAAGTCAGGAAAGGTGTGCACCAGGGTTGTATCCTTTCATCATACTTATTCAATCTGTATGCTGAGCAAATAATCTGAAAAACTGGACTATATGAAGAAGAACGGGGCATCAGGTTTGGAGGAAGACTCATTAACAACCTGCAATATGCAGATAACACAATCTTGCTTGCTGAAAGTGAAGAGGACCTGAAGCCCTTACTGATGGAGATCAAAGACTACAGCCTTCAGTATGGATTACACCTCAACAACAACAACAAAAAACCTCACAACTGGTCCAATAAGAAACATCATGATAAACAAAGATTGAAGTTGTCAAGGATTTCATTTTACTTGGATCCACAATCAATGCCCATGGAAGCAGCAGTCAAGAAGTCAAAGGATGCACTGCATTGTGCAAAATCTTCTGCAAAAGACCTCTTTAAAATGTCAAAAAGCAGACATAACTTTAAGGACTAAAGTGTGCCTGACTCAAGCCACAATGTTTTCAGTCGCCTAATATGCATGTGAAAGCTGGACAATGAATTAAGGAAGACCAGAGGAATTGACGCCTTTGAATTATGGTGTTGGCAAAGAATATTGCATATACCATGGACTTCCAGAAGAACAAACAAATCTGTCTTCGAAGAAGTATAGCCAGAATGCTCCTTAGGAGCGAGGATGGCGAGACTTTACCTTGCATACTTTGCACAGGTTATTAGGAGGGATCAGTCCCTGGAGAAGCACATCATGCTTGGTTAAGTAGAGGGTCATCAAAAAAGAGGAAGACCCTCAACAAGATGGACTGACACAGTGGCTGCAACAGTGGGCTCAAGCATAACAACGATTGTGAGGATGATGTAGGTAGGACTGGGCAGTGTTTTGTTCTGTTGTACATAGGGTCAGTATGAGTCGGAACCAACTTGGTGGCGCCTAACAATTATTATTGTGGAATTGTCTATTTCTCTTTTCAATACTGTGAGGGTTTATGTATTTTGGAGTTATATCATTGGGTCTGTAAATATTTATTATAGATATATCCTCTTGGTGGACTGACCCCTTAATCATTACTTTGTGCCCTTCCTTGTCTCTTATGCTGGATTTTGCCTTTACATCTATTTTATCATAGATTAATACTGTCACTCCTGTGTGGTGGGCATTTTAGAAACAGCCTCTCTGCTCTTCTTCACAACAACTCCATAGGTAGGTTTTGCTCCAGGGTCCTCCTAGCATCTCTTGGGGTCAAAGAACAACATTCCCTGGAACCATGTGGAAAGACTCCATTTCCAGGAATGACAGGCCTGACTAGGCATTGAGCCACAATTCTAACCAGTTGATGGGGGCCAAGATCAACCCAACTAACCACTTCTCTGGGCAGAAGGAGGAATTGTAAGTAAAACAGAGAAGGAGAGCTGACCTAGGACTCCTCTGTGAAAAATGAAAATGGAAACAAATCAATTTAAAGCAATATAAGCTGAATACCAATTACAAATTTCCTCCATCTTTCTTTGCTTAGGCACTTGATAGAGGGAAAAAATTCCTCTTGGGTTTTTTGGATGAAAAACTAATTCCATTATTTTTGTTCTCTGACTCTCTTTGTCTTTCATTTTAGTCACCAGAGATTACTATTTGGTTATAATTGGCTGCTAAGTGAAAGGGTGGTTGTTCAAGTTCACCCAAAGGTGCCTTGGAAGAAAAACCTGGCAATCTACTTCTGGAAAATCAGCCACTGAAAACCCTGTGGAGCACAGTTCTACTCTGACACATATGGGGTCGCCATTAGTCAGAGTCAACTTGACGGCAACTGGTGATTTTAAGAGTTCTCCAAGCTCTCACTTCCCCTGCTATGGTAACAATTATCTAGGAGCTCCAAGTTGACATGGTGGAACTACAAGATGCAATCAGATTCAATCCCTGAGCCTCCACTTAGAGGAAGACACCCTGGATATTGACCAGACTCGAAGTGGATTTTGGTGGGCAATAAATAAACAAGTATGTGTTATGTCACTGAGATTTCAGGGGTTTGTTACAACACTTAACCTAGTTTAACCTGACCAATCAAGTACATCTTACCAAGATGTCTCATTACATTAGGAAACACTTTCCACTACTAGGAGAATAATTTTCTCCACAGCATAAGGGGAATTTCTAAAAGGTTCAGAATTTCTACAATGTTTAAGGGGATTTTGCAAGCAAGAATTACTTGAAACCATAGGACCAGAGCCTTCAACAAGTTGCCACCTATGCAATGGAACTCCTGGGAGAACGGGAGAGAAGAATCAAAAGGCGAGTCGAATGAATGTTTTAAATTCTATTTTAAAGAAAATGTTTTTTTCCCACAGTGAGCCCACCTCCAGTTTTGTGGTTGATAGAAGTGTTCAGCATGATTCGGGCAGATAAATGTGGGAATCCTTACCTTCCCCTGAAACCACAAGTGAGAATCCCTTTCTGCTCTACAAAGGTTTCTGTTGTCAAAATTAACCTTGCATCCTTGTACATAACCAAAGAAGACACCTCTCTGGGTTTGAGGGAGTGCATTTTATTGTTGTTGTTTTAAAAAATCATGTGGAAAACTCTGTTACCCAAAGTTTTATTCAGTTGAAACTTCAGTAGAATTATAAGGCAGCATAAATATGAGAAGCTATATATATA
>NW_004444055.1:7394278-7466277 GCF_000243295.1 Trichechus manatus latirostris | reverse complement strand
TGTGTACTGTCTCACCCTTCACCAAAGATACCACTTATCTACTGCCTATTTAGTATTCCCCCACACACACCAAATGTCTTTATTTTATTTAAAAAAAAAATGCTTTCCATTTGTCCAATGATTTTGTAGGTTCTCAAACATGTATACATTATATGATACTTAATTCTAAAATAGCTACCACCTACTGAACACTGACTCTGTGCCAGGCACTATGCCTGCTCTTCATGAAATCCGCCCAACAGTTCTACGAGGTGGATATGTTTTCAGTTTAAAGATGAGAGAGGTTCCAGCAACTTGTACAAGGTCACATAGACAATCAGTGGCAGAGGCAGGATTCAAACCGAGGTCTATCTGATTCCAAAGCTGTGCTGTTAATTGAAGTCCAGGTACTGCTGTGCATGTCTCTCAGAGGAGGAAAGGACACAGGGAGGTTAGGTTGTTTACTGAACATCCCCTGTGAGCTCAGTGAAAAAGCATCATAGCATCAGTAATCTGAGACAGTAATTCAGACGTTCCTAAATGCATACAGTTAGGACAGTCAATAACATGCAGTTGGTGAAACACCTTTATGTTGGGGACATGTTTATTTTTAAAACTGCTTCAAATGGTACTTCCGGGATGGGGAGAGATATGTGACAACTTCGTTTGTCACTAAGAGCCCTAGGTGATCTGAATAGCTGCTCCCACTCCAACGCCGGTGCTCAATGAAACCAAACTGAGGTCCCATTGCACTATTCACAAGTCCCAACGCACTTGGAAGAAGTGACCAGCTCTAGGGCAGGAGGCCCAAGAGGAAGTACCTGAGGGTGGAATCATCATAATAGCTAACATACCAATATGAATTCATTTAATCCTTATAACAACTAGAAAAAAAGGGACTCTCTGAGACTCAGAGTGGTTGAAGGACTTGCTCAAAGTCACAAGAGAGGCTGTGCTTCAAACCCAGGCAGTCTGGCTCCAGAGCCAGCACTCTTAACCACTACAGGGTATACGAAAGGTAAAGGAGATTGGTAGCCTTGAGGGCTGGGTCTAGGTTTCACCGTGCACTAACTAGCTGTATGTCCTAGAGTAAGTCACATACTGTTTTTAGGTAAGGTTTTCCTCATTTGTGACATAAGAGGTTTCTTATGAGTCTGTTAGTTGATTCTCCAAAGGCCAAAAGAGTAACAAAGAAGAGTGTATGCTTCTGTCTGTGAGATGTTGTGGCCTCATAAGTGGCCTGGGTATCCAGAGATGCTGAGATACTACTACTTCCCACCACCATCATTATCATCATCATCATCAACATCCTCAGCTGGTGCTTTATATACATTATCTCTAATCCTCACAAACAACCCTGAAAGGTAAATACATGTGATGGACATCTATTGTTTGGTTGGCCTGAGATCTCTTCATTTTCTAGAAATGGCACCCCCCTTCTTTTGAAAAACTACTGCTCTACCACCTCCCACATGTGCTTCTAATGAGGGTTGCCAATCACAAGACACCACCCACCCTTGCTAAAGCAGATTGATTGGTCCAGCAGTCAGCACGTGATCCAAGTCAGGCCAATCAAATCCTTCCCAGGTTTTTCACATCAGAGCACAGGAAAGAGAAGCTGTGAAAGTGGAAAAGCTGTGAAATATAAGGCCATGTTTCCTAGCATAAGAAGAAGCCATTTGGAGGAACAAAAATCTCTGTACGTAGAAACAAGCAGAGAAAAGAAACAGAATGTCCTAACAATGTTGCAGACCCTGGTCCTAATTGTCCCTGAAATCCAGCTGTACCCACACCCTCACTTGGGCTTATAAGCACTTCTTAGAAAAGCCAGATAAGCACTTCTGGTAAATTCCCATTTTGCCTAAATTAGTTTGAATTAGTTGTCTGTCATATGCAACCAAAAGTCCTGGCTAATAGAGTATTAATATTATTCTCTCCAATTTCATAGGTGAAAACTGAGGCTACCTCGCTAGTGAAGGTCACCCTGGGACTAGATCCCAGGTCTGTCTGACTCCAAAGCCAGGGCTCTTTTCCCTCCCCATCCTGCTTCAACCTGATCAGACAGCCT
Source organism: Trichechus manatus latirostris (assembly GCF_000243295.1). Lineage (NCBI taxonomy): Eukaryota > Metazoa > Chordata > Mammalia > Sirenia > Trichechidae > Trichechus > Trichechus manatus. Next base: position 7,464,230 of record NW_004444055.1, on the reverse strand, counting down.
TAGAAGACAATGACTCCTCACCATATCTGGTCTTACTGGAAAAGCATGACTTGAGTTTGCCAAACATTTTGAACTTCTAGCCTCCTTAGGGAGGGAAATCCCAGATTCTCCTGATACTATCCAGAAGGTCCACAGAGAAGCAACTCAGAGAAGACACTGAACTGGGACATGGAGGCTTCTTTGGCTGCAGAATGGTGCTGTCGCCAGGGGTGGGCTCTGGTGTAAAGAGGCCTCTGTTATAAGGGTTTACAGTCAGATTTATTTCAGGGGAGACAGACCTGAAAAACAAACAAGGGCTTTGAACTTCTGGGACTTGTCCATGGCCAAAGACCTACAAGAGAATGAGAACATAGTCCTGCTCTACTGTTCAGGGAAGAAACCTGCCCATCCTACCAAAGGCATCCCATGCTCTGTGGTTAGTTTCCACCCTGCCTTCGCTGTTTCCATCTGTCCAGTTTCCCTGTCCATCCTTCCCCTCTAATCTTCGCTTTTGGGCAAATGTTGCCCACTTGAATTCAAACCCAGTAGCTCAGTCCCACGAAGTGTTTGGATATATCTAAGATGTTTCCATAACTGTACCCACTAAGTGCTCTATTATATATATCTAAAATGTTTTCATAACTGTAACCCCATGTGCTCTGTTATATATATGAATATATATACAGCATATACAAATACGTATATACAAATGCCCACAACTATGCCTATATATGCACACGCATGTACCTCCATATACCCTCCCACAAATATATAGCATACATATCTACCTATGTAACCACTCACAAATTTCTTGTTGTTATTATTGTTGTTGGAGAATTGTATATGTTATAGCATTTACTGTAGTTGTCTGTTATTCTTGTGTGCCTCTCAGTGTCTTCATTTACCTTGGTCATGTTGTGCTGACTTCCCCCATATTGTGTACTGCCTTTTCCTTCACCAGAATTAAAAGTCCACCATCTAGTAAGTGATTCTCCTTCCATGCCCCTCCCATCCCTGGCAACCATCAAAGAGCGTTACTTTCTGTGTGTAAACCTATTCTTGACTTTTTATAAAAGTGGTATTATACAGTATTTGTCCTTTTGTGACTGACTTATTTCACTTAGCATAATGTTCCAGATTCACCCATGTTAATGTTTCGTGGACTCATCATTATTCTTTACTGTTGCATAGTATTCCATTATATGTATTTACCACATTTTGTTTATCCATTCATCTGCTGATGGACACTCAGGTTATTGCCATCTTTTTACTATTGTGAATAATGCTTCAGTGAACATGGGTGTGCATATGTCTATTCATGTCAGTGCTCTTATTTGTATAGGATATATATCTAGGAGTGGGACTGCTGCATTACATGGTATTTATATTTCTAGCTTTTTGAGGAAGCACCATACCATTTTCCATAGTGGTTGTACCATTTTACAATCCCACCAGCAGTGTATAAGACTTCCAATCTCCCCACAACCTCACCAGCATTTGTTATTTTCTGTTTTTTTGATCAATGCCATTTTTGCAGGGGTGAGATGATATTTCATTGTAATTTTGATTTGCATCTAATGGCTAATGAGGAGCCCAGTTGCACAGCGGTTAGAGCTCAGCTGTGAACCAAAAGGTCGGCAATTCGAATCCAACAGCCACTCCTTCGAAACCCTGTGCGGCAGTTCTACTTGACAGCAACTAATAGCAACAACAATAGCTAATGATCACCAGCATCACTTCATGAGTCTGTTAGCTGCCTGAATGTCTTCTTTGGTGAAGTGTCTGTTCATGTCCTTTGTCCACTTTTGATTACATTGTTTGTCTTTCTGTTGTTGAAGTCACTGCCTTTTTATTAATGCCTTTTCAGATACTATAAAACATCACTTAAAATTTAATAGTAGTTGTCGGGTAGAAGAAATATTGCTTAATCAAGACCTAACTCAGAAAAGAGAAAGACTTAATTCATGGACACTTAATGGAATGTTGATTTCTTAAATCCTTTTACCATAATTACCAGAAACAAAAAGTAAGCTCTTGAAGACTGACTTAGAATGGGACAATGCAGATAAACCACTTATAAATTCATTTAACTATTTTTAAAATCTCTACTAATCTCTGTACTCATTTCCTACGGCTGCTGTAACAGCATGCCATAAACTGGATGGCTTATAAGAATCGAAATTTATCGTCTCATAGTTATGCAGGCTAGGGGAAGAACTTTCAATGTCTTCCCGCTTCTGGTTCTGGTGTTAGGTGCCAGCAAGTTGGTTCCAACTCATAGTGACCCTATGTACAACAGAATGAAACACTGCCCAGTCCTGCATCATCCTCACAATCCTTGCTATTTCTGAGCCCATTGCTGCAACCACTGTGTCAATTCATCTCGTTGAGGGTCTTCCTCTTTTTTGCTGACCCTCTACTTTACCAAGCATGACATCCTTCTCCAAGTACTGGTCCCTCCTGACAACATATCCAAAGTAAGTGAAATAAACTACCGTCATCCTCCTGTCCGAGGAGCATTCTGGTGGTACTTCTTCCAGGACAGATTTGTTTATTCTTCTGGCAGTCCATAGTATGTTCAACGTTCTTCAACAACACCATAGTTCAAAGGCATCAATTCTTCTTCAGTCTTCCTTATTCATTGTCCGGCTTTCACACCCATATGGGGTAACTGAAAATAACCACGGCTGGGGTCAGGCACACTTTAGTCCTTGAAGTGACATCTTTGCTTTTTAACACTTTAAAGAGGTCTTTTGCAACAGATTTGCCCAATGCAATGCGTCGTTTGTATTTCTTGACTGCTGCTTCCATGGGCATTGATTGTGGATCCAAGTAAAATGAAATTCCTTGACAACTTCAATTTAGCCTCCAATTATCATGATGTTGCTAATTGGTCCAGTTGCAAGGATTTTTATTTTCTTTATGTTAAGGTGTAATCTATATTGAAGGCTGTAGTCTTTGATCTTCATTAGTAAGTGCTTCAAGTCCTCTTCACTTTCAGCAAACAAGGTTGTGTCATCTGCATAATGCAAGTTGTTAATGAGTCTTCCTCCAATCCTGATGCTGCCTTTCTCTTCATATAGTCCAGCTTCTCAGATTATTTACTCAGCATATAGATTGAATAAGTATGGTGAAAGGATACAAACCTGACCCACACCATTCCTGACTTTCAACCACCGTATCCCCTTGTTCTCTTCAAACGACTGCCTCTTCTTCTATGTATAGATTCCTCATGAGCACAATTAAGTGTTCTGGAATTCCCATTCTTCGCAATGTTATCCATAATTTGTTATGATCCACATAGCCGAATGTCTTCATATAGTCAAAAAGACACAGGTAAACATATTTCTGGTATTCTCTGTTTTCAGCCAAGATCCATCTGACATCAGAAATGATATCCATCTAGCTCCGCGTCCTCTTCTGAAATCAGGCTGAATTTCTGGCAGTTCCCTGTCAATGTACTGCTGCAACCATTTTTGAATTATCCTCAGCAAAATTTTACTTGCGTGTGATATTAATGATATTGCTTGATAGTTCCTGCATTCCACTGGATCACCTTTCTTTGGAATGGGTGAAAATATGGATCTCTTCCAGTCAGGTGGCCAGAGAGCTGTCTTCCAAATTTCGTGGCATAGACGAGTGAGCACTTCCAGTGTTGCACTCATTTTTTGAAATATCTCAATTAGTATTCCGTCAGTTCCTGGGGCCTTGTTTCTCGCTAATACCTTCAGTTCAGCTTAGACTTCTTCTTTCGGTATCGTCGGTTTTTGATCACATGCTACCTCCTGAAATGAGTGAACATCGATCAATTCTTTTTGGTACAGTGACTCTGTGTATTCCTTCCATCTTCTTTTGATGGTTTCTGCATCATTCAACTATTTTGCCCATAGAATCCTTCAATATTGGAACTCAAGGCCTGAATTATTTCTTCCGTTCTCTCAGCTTGAGAAATGCAGAGTGTGTTCTTCCCTTTTGGTTTTCTAACTCCAGGTCTTGGCAGATTTCATTATAACTCTTTACTTTGCCTTCTCAAGCTACCCTTTGAAATCTGTTCAGCTTTTCACTTTATCATTCTTTCTGTTCACCTTAGCTACTCTATGTTCAATAGCAAATTTCATAGTCTCTTCTCACTTCCATTTTGGTCTTTTCTTTCTTTCCTGTCTTTTTAATACCTTTTGCTTTCTTCTTGTATGATTTCCTTGATGTCATCCCAAACCTGACTGATCTTTGGTCATTAATGTTCAATGCATCAAATCTATTCTTGAGATGGTGTATTAGGCTGGGTTCTCTAGAGAAGCAAACCCAGTGAAGCATACATATATATAGAGAGAGAGAGACAGAGAGAAATTTATATCAAGGAAATGGCTTATACAGTTGTAGAGGCAGGAAAGTCCCAAGTCTGGGGCTCAGGCTGCAGGGGTTGATGAACCCAAGATCAGCAGGTCAAACAGCAGGCCTCTGTCTCACAGGTAGTGGAGACTGACAAATCCCAAGATCTGCAGGTAAGCTGCTAGCTCAAGTCCCAAGAACCAGAAGTCAGGTGATGAGCCAGAGGCAGGATCCAGAGCAAACAAAAGCCAGCAAGCTTTGCCACAAAGTCCACATATATTGGGGGCAGGCCACACCCCCAAGGAAACTCCCTTTCAACTGACTGGCTCCTCATAGCAGATCTCATCATGAAGGTGATTACATTACATCAGATCTCATTATGGAAGTGATTACATCATTATATAGCTGCCAAACTACATCTTAACTGCCAAGAATCATGGCCCAACCAAGATGACACACAACCTTACCCACCAGTCCACCCCTTTCAACTTAGCACTCATACACATCTCCCTAAACCATACATAATCTCAAAATAAAGACAACTATAAAGTCATACTTGCATCTAACATGATACAACATGTGTACAACCAAAAACACACTAGCCCTGTTTACATTTTATATTTTAAAGGTGAAGAAGACAAAAATATTTGATGCACACATACAAGGAAGTAATACTCATAACAATTACAGTCCTCGACCTTGTCCAAGCCTTGTATTTGTGCTTATAGCTGGTATTTAGAACTAACTTCTTCCACCACCTATTCTGTATTCCCTTTACCCTCAGCAAGACCCTCAGCTGGTCATGGTTCTTTGCCTGGTGGGGTGACCCAAACTTTCATTCCTGAAGGGCCTGGGTCATCAATAGCCATGGTGGAATTGGGTTGCTATAGTTTTCCATTGACTTTAATCACAGGGCATAGTAGTACTAAGACACATCCTAAGGCATACTAAGGGACCTCCTGTATTCCAGATATACACTTCTTTACCTTCATTATGTATAATCAATCTGATTTCCTCTTGGTAAACAGGATCAATCACACCAGCCAACACAGTAACTCCCTTCTTTGCCTGTTGATCCAGTTGCATAAGGAGCCTAAAGTACGCGGGTGGCATTCTTAACTTCTGGTTCAATGGAAACACTGTTGTGTCTCCTGGTGGAAGCATTCCTTCCTTTGGAACTAAGACCTTTAGACCTGCAGAGCATAGCGTTGCAGAGACAGGAAGCAACAATTTTGCAAGTGGATCACTAGGGGTAATACTGAGTGATGCCACTCCCATTTCCACCCATTGATTGCTGGATCCATGAATCTTGGCTATGGGAGAAACAGCACCATATATTGGACACTGGTTTAGAGCATGTACAGCCTCCTGGAGAATGCTGCCCCAACGCAGTAAGGTACCTAGCTGGCACTATCATCGTGTCTTTAGAAGGCCATTTCATCATTCTACCAAGCCAGCTGCTTTAGGATGATGGGGAACATAGTAAAATCAGTATTCCATGAGCACAGGCCCATTGCCACACTTCATTTGCTTTGAGGCAAGTCATTTGATCTGAGACGATGCTGTGTGGGATACCATGATGGTGGATAAAGCATTCTGTAAGTCCACGAATGGTAGTTTTCACAGAAGCATTGTGTGAAGGAAAGGTAAATCCACATCCAGAGTAAGTGTGTATTCCAGCAAGAATAAAATGCTGCCCTTTCCATGATGGAAGTGGTCCAATGTAATCAACTTGCCACCAGGTTGCTGACTGATCACCTCGAGGAATGGTGCCATGTTGGGGACTCAGTGTTGGTCTCTGCTGCTGGCAGATTGGACACTCAAGGGTGGCTGTAGACAAGTCGGCCTTGGTGAATGGAAGTCCATGTTGCTAAGCCCGTGCATAACCTGCATCCCGGCCACCATGGCCACTTTGTTCATAAGCCCACTGAGTAATGACAGGAGTAGCTAGGGAAAGAGGATGACTGGTTTCCACAGAACGAGTCATCCTATCCACTTGATTATTAAAATCCTTGTTGGCTGAGATCACCCTTTGGTGAGCATTCACATGAGACACGAACATCTTCACTTCTTTGGCCGATTCAGAAAGGTATCTCCATATACCTCTTCACCATACTTCCTTGTCACCAATTTTCCAAATACGTTCCTTCCAAGTCCCTGACCATCCAGCCAAACCACTGGCCACAGCCTATGAATCAGTATACAATCACACATCTGGCCATTTCTCCTTCCTAGCAAAGTGAACAACTAGGTGCACTGCTTGGAGTTCTGCCCATTGGGAGGATTTCCATTCACCACTGTCCTTCAGGGAGGCCCCAGACAGGGGCTACAGTGCTGTCACTGTCAACTTTCTAGTGATGTCTGCATATCGTGCAGAACCATCCATAAACTAAGCACTTGTTTTCTCTTCCTCAGTCAACTGATCATAAGGAATTTCCCATGAGGCCATAGGTGCAGACTGGGAGAGGGCAGATAATGTGACAGGAGTGGAAACCATGGGCATTTGGGCCACTTACTTGTGCCTTCAGTTCCTGCTCAGGCCCAATCTGATATATACCACTTCCATTTAATGATGGAATCCTGCTGTGCACATCCAACTTTAACACTCTGTGAATCAGACAATACCCAGTTCATGATGGGCAGCTTCAGCCTCATGGTGACTTAGTGGCCCACGGTTAAGCATTTAGTCTCTACTAAGGCCCAATAAAAAGACCAGAGCTGTTTCTCAAAATGAAAGTAGTTATCTGCAGTGGATGGCAGAGCTTTGCTCCAAATTCTTAAGGGTCTGAGCTGTGAATCACCAATAGGAGCCTGCCAAAGACTCCAAACAGCATCCCTGTCTGCCACGGACACTTTGTGCACCATTGGATGAGCCAAATCATATGGTCCAAGTGGCAAAGTGGCTTGCACAGCAGCCTGAATCTGTTGCAGAGCCTTCTCTTGTTTTGGTCCCCACTCAAAACTAGCAGCTTCTTGAGTCACTTGATAAACAGTCCAAAGTAGCACATCCAAATATGGGATGTGTTGCCTCCAAAATCTAAAGAGACCCACTAGGCATTGTAGCTCCTTTTTAGCTGCGGAAGGGGCCAGATGCAATAACTTATCCTTCACTTTAGAAAGAATATCTTGACATGCCCAACACCACTGGACCCCTGAGAAATTTCACTGAGCTGGAAGGTGCCTGAATTTTTGTCACATTAATTTCCCACCCTCTAGCACGCAGTGAGTCAGAACTGACTTGACGGCAGTAGGTTTGGGTTTTTTATTTTAGCATGCAAATGTTTTACCAATAATTCCAGAGTCATTGACACTTCTTCCTTACTAAGTCCAATCAGCATAATATCATCAATGTAATGGACCACTGTAACGTCCTGTGGAAGAGAAAAGTGAGATCAAGGTCCCTGCAGACTAAATTATGACATAGGACTGGAGAGTTGATATACCACTGAGGTAGGACACTGAAGGTGTATTGCTGGCCTTGCCAGCTGAAGGTAAACTGCTTCTGGTGGCCATTTAAAACAGGTACGGAGAAAAAGGCATTAGCCAGATCAACAGCTGCATACCAGGTACCAGGAGATATATTAATTTGCTCGAGCAATGAAACCACATCTGGAACAGCAGCTGCAATTGGAGACACCACCTAGTTAAGCTTTCAATAATCCACTGTCATTCTCCAAGATCCATCTGTTTTTTGCACATGCCACATAGGTGAGTTGAATGGGGATGTGGTAAGAATCACCACTCCTGCATCCTTCAAGTCCTTAATGGTGGCAGTAATCTCTGCAAAGATCTCTAGGAATGCACTATTGCTTTAGGTTTACTATTTTCCTAGGCACGGGCAGTTCCAATGGCTTCCAGTTGGCTTTTCCTACCATGATAGCCCTTACTCCACTTGTCAGGGATCCATGTGAGGGTTTTTCCAGTTGCTGAGTATATCTATTCCAATTATGCATTCTGGAACTGGGGAAATCGCTACAGGATGGGTTCAGGAACCCATTGGACCCAGTAAGCCGAACCTGAGCTAAACCTCCATTAATAACCTGACCCCACTCAGACTGGTGGGCCACAGTGATGTTTTGGGTCTCCTGGAATTAGTGCCAGTTCAGAGCCAGTATCCAGTAATCCTCAAAAAGTCTAATAATTTCCTTTTCCCCAATGCACAGTCACTCTCATAGAAGGCCGCAGATCCTTTTGAGGAAGGCTGGGAAAAAGTTTAATGGTATAAATTTTCGGCAGTTTAGTGGGGTCCTTTCTCAAGGGGTTGCATGTCTGTAAACTCGCTCAAGACTGGGAATTGATTAAGGGGCCATGACTCTCTATTCTGGCAATTTGAGTTAGACTTCCATTCACTTCACCTAGAAGTCTTCCACTTTCACAGATCAAGTTAATATTTAGTAGATTTCCCATCTGTTTCACTCCTAGGGACACCATGACTAGGAAGTCAATGCCATAAGTACATATGAGTCAGACTATTCTGATTACTGCTGACTCCGTGGTCCATTACGGTAACCATGTCCACTGTCATGGATTGAATTATGTCCCCCCCAAAATGTGTGTATCAATTTGGCTGGGCCATGATTCCCAGTATTGTGTGATTTTCCCATGTGTGGTAAATACTGCCTCTATGATGTTAATGATGAAGGATGAGCGGCAGTTGTGTTAGTGAGGCAGGACTCAAATTACAAGACTAGATTGTGTCCCGAGGCAATCTCTTGAGATATAAAAGACAGAAGTGAGCAGTGAGACAGGGGGACCTCATACCATCAAGAAAACAGTGCTGGGAGCAGAGCGCGTCCTTTGGACTGGGGTCCCTGTGCAGAGAAGCTCCTAGTCAGGGGAACACTGAAGAGAAGAAGGCTGACAAAGAGAAAAAGCCTTCCCCCAGAGCTGAAACCCTGAACTTGCACTTTTAGCCTACTTTGACTGTGAGGAAATAAACTTCTCTTCGTTAAAACCATCCACTTGTGGTATTTCTGTTATAGCAACACTAGATGACTAAGACACCCACCTTGTCTTTATTAACTGAGTGCCACCACTTGGCCCCTACCACCATGGGGTCCAAACAGCCCCAGTACAGTCGGATGTCTTAATTCAGTTAGGGCAGTTCCCACTGTCAAATCTGACTCACATGAAATAGCAATCACAGCAGTCTTCAAGGATGCTGGAGCTCCTTTCACAAATTTGTTCCTCACTGCTGTGGTAAAAGGTGTGTTCTCTAGACACTCCATGTACGGGTCTGTTGCTCTAACCTGATAAATCCACTCTAACATGCTGACTTCCCTAAGCCTTTGGACTCCTTCTTCTACAGTATACCAAGGCAGGACTGGTACTTCAGCTTGACTTACTATAAGTCACTATGTAATCCATGCTTCAGTGAATTAACCAAATAAACTATTACATCCTTTCCTAAACTCTCGGTTGAATTATTGAATTAAGAATCTGTGCTTAGTAGGCCCATATCAATAAACTCACACTGATCCAACTTTATGTTCCTTGCACCATTATCCCACAAACTTATATCCATTCCCACGATATTCCCCAGGTTTTTATTTGTATGTATCAGAAAACTCAAGCACTTCTTTGGGAGTGTGGTGTACCTCCTCCTGGGTCATACTTTGTACTACACCTGTTGCAACTTGCTGGAACTTAAGTCTAGTTATAGGTCTAGAAGCAAAAATGGGTGATGGGGATGTGTTCTGAGAACATTCAGCAACGTCTTGTAAAGCATCTGCCTCAGGCAACGCCCGAGGCAATGACTCGTATACCTCCCCAGGGGATGACTCAGACAAAACCTCTTCAGACACAGCTGGGTTAATCACATCAGATGGGGGTGGAGGGGTTAATGGTTTTACTGGGGAGGGTGGTTTAGCAGACATACATGGAGTAACCTCTTCAGATGGGAGTGACAGGGCTGTTTCTATCGGTAGGAGTGATTCAATTGGAATTTAGGGGCTCAGTGTCCCCAGCTTCCTGATTATCTGTCCATATGGCCCTATCCCAAGTTTCAGGATCCCATTTCTTCCCAATCAATGTCCTCACTTTAACTTCAGACACCATTTGAAGTTGGGAATTGTCTTAGTCATCTAGTGCTGCTCTAACAGAAGTACCATAAGTGGATGGTTTTAACGAAGAAAAGTTTATTTCCTCACAAAGTAGGCTAAAAGTCCAAATTCAGGGCGTCAGCTCCAGAGGAAGTCTTTTTCTGTCGGCCTTCTTCTCTTCAGTGTTCTCCTGGACTAGGAGCTTCTTTGCGCAGGAACCCCGGTCCAAAGGACACGCTCTGCTCCTGACTGCTTTCTTGATGGTATGAGGTCCCCAACTTTCTGCTTGCTTCCCTTTTCTTTTATCTCTTACAACAGATAAAAGGTGGTGCAGGCCACAACCCAGGGAAACTCCTTTTACATTGAATCAGGGATGTGACCTGGGTAAGGGTGGTGTTACAATCCCACCCTAATCCTCTTTAACATAAAATTACAATTGCAAAATGGAGGCCAACCACACAATTCTGGGAATCATGGCCCAGCCAAATTGATACACACATTTTTGGGGGGACATAATTCAAACCATGACAGGAATTCATTGGCGTTGTAATTCAGCCACTCTTATAGACTCTGGGTTTAGTTTTGGCAATATAAGCTCTGTTACTAGAAGAAATAAGGCTTTCTTTCAAGGCACAAGTGGTAACTGTGAGGTCATTTATGCAGTGCTTGAGTTGTGTCTGTGAAGCCCTGAGCTCATCTCTTTCTTTCACCACTTTCTCTAGCAAAAGTAGGACCAACCAACCAGCTTCCTTATACTTCTCATTCTGACAAACTGTAGAAAGATATCAAACATTCAATCACCCAGAGCCTTACCTCTCACCAATACCTGATCTATCGGTGGTGATATTTTGTGTATTTCTATTCCCACCTCACACTATGGATTAGCAGTGCCCTCTTTCCTACTGGAAGCAGGAGTCATCAACATCTTTAAGACTAACCAAACTTGAGAACCAATTTAGAAAACTCATCCTTAAAATTTTGTTTCTCTAAAACCACTCTCAGTACCAAATCTCTTAGGCTGGGTTCTCCAGAGAAGCAAAACCACTGACATGTATAGATATATATAGAGAGAGAGATTTCTATCAAGGAAATGGCTCGCACGGTTGTACACGCTGGAAAGTCCCAAGTCTGTGGGCCAAGCTGGAGGCGCCTCCTGACACATGTAGTTGCAGAAGCTGATGAACATAGGATTGGCAGGTCAGACAGCAGGCCTCTGATACACAGGCTGCTGAGGCCAATGAGTTCCAGGATCAGCAGATAAGACGACAGGCCACTGGTTCATGGGCCAGGGAGGCTGACAAATCCCACGATCGACAGGTAAGCTGCTAGCTCAAGTCCCAAGAACCGGAGGTCAGGTGATGAGCCAGATGCAGGATCCAGAGCAAACAAAAGCCAATGAGCTTTGCCAGAAAGTCCATATATATTGGATACAGGCCATACCCCCAAAGTAACTCCCTTTCAACTGATGGGCTGCTCATAGCAGATGTCATCATGGAGGTGATTACATTATATCAGATCTCATTATGGAGGTGATTACATCATTACACAGCTGCCAAAGTACATCACAACTGCCAAACCACTGAGAATCATGGCCTAGCCAACTTGACACACAACTTTAACCATCATAGATGGTCTCTAAATTCAGGTAGGATGTATTCAAGGTCGTGCTTTGGCTCTCATGAACTGGTTTTAATTTTCTTCAGCTGCAACTTGAACTTGCATATGAGCAGTTGATGGTTTCTCCCACAGTTGGTCCCTGGCTTTCTTCTGACTGGTGATATTGAGCTTCTCCATCATCTCCTTCCACAGATGCAGTCGATTTGATCCCTGTGTATTCCATCAGGTGAGGTCCGCATGTATAGTTGTTCATGTTGTTAAAAAAAGGTATTTTAGATGAATAGGTCATTGGTCTTACAAAATTCTATCCTGCAAAATTGCCATATCGTAATCCTAACTTCAACTTTCAATATTTCCAAAGGAAGAAATCTACAACAGGTATGATTTCCAGCCTTTTCCTATGGTGTATCATTTTGATCTGACATGAGCTTGAATAATGTCAGACGTGAACTTTCGGGAACCAGTTTTCCCTTTTTAAATTTTGTTTTCAGCACATGCCATCTCTTGGAAATTATGACCTGTGTAGAAGAAAGGGGTCGCTCTCCTGCCAAATTTTGTTGCGTGGAAGACGCCAGTGGTTGGATGACGTTGTAGAAAAGCAACATCTGGTTTCAATGCTACTTTTCCTTTTAAAAAAAAATCATTTCTAGAAAGTCTGCCACCTTTTAATTTTTAGGAAATAGTCTATAATCTTAATATTGGACTCAGAAAAAGATGTTAGAACATATATTTTATTAAAACATTTCCTACTTATTAAAAAGATTTTGGGGACACATATTCTAGCCTAACCAGAAGCCAAGTATAATCTGAATCAAACTAAAGAATGGCATTTCCCTGGTCTAGGTTCTTAGTTCTTCTTAGACAACATCATAATGTACTACCAACTGCTCATAAGTGTTACAGGATTCCTTGCACAAAATTAAATGTGTGCTGACTTTCAACTCTAAAGGACATGCTACACAAGTCTTCCTGGATGAATGTTTTAAATGGTGTGATGAAATCAAACAAATACTGATGAGGTGTAGCAGCCCCAAGGAGGCTGAGAAAGCGTAGCCCTGGTCCTAGTTTGAGAATTTCTCAGCAAACTAGATGCAAATGCAAAACGGAACAAAAATAAAGACATGACAAGCTCCACAAAGTACTAGCTGTGTGACTTTTAGCAAGTAACTTAATCTCTTTTTTTCCTCATGTGTTACACGGAATAATTTGGGCTTGACTTCTATTGGATAAACAGACTCTCCACTGTGACATGGACTTCTAGTGGCCCCCAGTATCCATCTCCTCTTCTTGTATAGGAATAGAAACCATGCTTTTTATGGCTGCCATACATGGCTGTCTACAATAAAGACTAAATTTCCCAGCTTCCCTTGCAGCGATATGTGCCAATGTGGTTCAGTCTTGGCCAATGAGATATGAGCAGCAACTAGATGTCGTAATGTTGTAATGGAGAGCCGTCTTGGAACATTAGGATAAGAACAATATCCTAGGAATGGCAGAGCAACAAGATAGGAAGAGCCTAGGTCCTTGACCCCATTCCCCCACCAGGTAGTCATCTTACCAGCCGTGAACTGCATATACTCACACTGCATGGGTGAGAAATGAAATTCTATCTTGTTTAAGCTACTGTTACTTGGGTCTCTGTTATGACTGCTGACCAGTATCCTAACTAATACCCCATGTAAAGTGTTTGGCAAGTGACTGACACATTATAAAACACTCAATAAATGTCAGCCATGATAATGATGGTGATGGCTATGAATTCTATCTCTACTACCCCTTAGAAGAGCATTGGACAACGAGAATAAAATTAGGAGTCACATAATTTGGAATTCATTTCCCATTCCCCTTTTACTCCATTCTCTGACCCAAGTGATATTTATGCAATAAATATGCATGCAAGGGGCATCTATCTACCTGTGGCATTTCATGTAATTCCTTTTCATTTTTTTCATTAATTAAAAATGTGTCCTAGAAGGAAAAAAATTTCTAAGGGACTAGCTTCTGCTTAAAAAGTCAAATTATCTCACCATAAGCATATACGTATATGGGTCTGTATATATACATATATACTTTCACCATACTTATTCAATTTGTATGCTGAGCAAATAATCTGAGAAGCTGGACTATATGAAGAACAACACAGCATCAGGAATGCAATCTAATGCAATGTAAATCACTTTCCATGATGTATCTGATGTGATCAACCAATCAGTTGAAAGGGGAGTTTCCTTCAGTGGTCTGCCTCCAGCATGTAAGTGGCTGTCCAGGCACGTCTCGTACTCTCAATCCTTCACTCTTCTCCTTGCTTGATCTATGAATTTTGGGATTAAGCCTGCAAAAGTCTCCCACCTGCCACCTGACCTGAAGTTGTTTTTTTTTTTTAAGCAACCGATAATTAATTTATTAAAATAGTTTATTTAAGCATCTCCAATGGTGAGTTTAACCTCTACTCCTGGCTCAATACTGATGGAAGTGATCTGCTTACAGATCTTAGAAGGACTGAGAAGTTGATGGGTCACTTATGGATTCTCATCTGGAAACAATCCCAGGTCTTAGAACCTTTGCCACAAGGAATTTTCCTTGTACTGATTCTCAGAGTCTTGGTAGGCATCTGAACCTGTCTCTTTGAGGTCCTTCTCCTTTGTGCCTCTAATCAAGTCAGCACACACCTTCTCCAAGGATTTTATGTTGCGGCTGGTTAGAGGAATTTGAATTTGGTGAATGACCACCTCTGGCTCACTGGTGTATTTCCAGTGTCCTTCGAAGCTAAGGCTGCTGTGCGGCTTCCTGACCGACTTGTTTCCTGGGAGAGCCGACAGCGGTAAGTCAGGACCAGGAGTGGGCAGACCAGGAAGCTGTCGCAGCGGTGACCACGTCTTCCTCAAAGTGCCTGATCTGCAGATTTTGGACTTGCCAGCCCACAATCTCATGAGCCAGTAGAGATTTCCAGCCTGCCACTTGACCTATGGATTTGGGACTTGCCAGCCCTCAAAATCACATGAGCCATTACTTCCTTGAAGTAAACCTCCCTCTCTCTCTAAAAAAACCAAACCTGTTGTCATCGAGTCGATTCCGATCATAGTGACCCCACAGGACAGAGTAGAACTGCCCCATAGAGTTTCCAAGGCTGTAATCATTACAGAAGCAGACTGCCATATCTTTCTCCCTCTCAGTTATCAGCCAAGTGCTTAACCACTGGGTCACCAGGGCTCATTATATATATATCATATATTATATATCACATACCATGTATCATATATATGTGTGCCTGCGTATATGTATGTATGTGTATGCATTTACATATATGTATACTTGTATGTGTGTACGTATATGTGTGTACATGTGTATATATATACATATACATAGAGGTGTATGTATACACCTGTGTGTGTGTGTGTGTGTGTGTGTGTGTGTGTGTGTGTGTGTGTCACTAGTTCTGTTTCTTTTAGAGAACACTGACTGAGACAACATATAATCATCGGAGGTGGGGGTCATGGCTGTTAATTTCCTAAAAAAGTTGCCATCGAGTTGATTCCAACACATGGTGAGCCCATGTGTGTCAGAGCAGAACCGTGCTCCGTAGGGTTTTCAATGGCTGATTTTGCAAAAGTAGATTGTCAGGCCTTTCTTCTGAAGTGCCTCTGGATGGACTCAAACCTCCTACCTTTGGATGAGCAGCCAAGCGTGTTAACCATTTGCACCACCCAAGGACTCTAGTTTGCTTCCTCAACATTTTATCCTATACGTGTAATTGATTTTTTTTTAAACTTCAGCCTGCAAAAATTCTGAGCTTACCCAAAACTCGTTGCCACAGAGTCCATTTTGACTCATGGTGACCCCATGTGTTACAGAGTAGAACTACTCCATAGGGGTTTTCTTGGCTGTAATCTTCCCAGCAGCAGGTCACCAGGCCTTTCTTCTACAGCACCACTGGGTGGATTCAAACGGCCAACCTTTTAGTTAGCAGCCGAGCAAAAACCCTTTGTGCTACCCAGGGACCTCAGCTTACTTAGCAGATACATTAATAAAGGACTAATCACTTTACAACTGTAAGTCTAACAATTCTAAAATATCCATCACAGTTTTTTTTTTCTTAAAACACTGTGTTCAGGTATATTACACAGGCATAACTATACTTCTAAAATAATACGGCTGGTAAAACTAATTTTAAATTGTAGTTAATATTGATAGATGATCAATAAAATTCTTTCAAACATAAAAATATTAGCCTAGGATAAAATGAATCATTTCTTCTTGATCTGGGGAATAAAAGTGCTGATGAGTGAAATATCTGAATGTTTTTAAAAAAGCATTCCCCCATACTTCATGTCTCTATGGCCCATTCATGCAAGGATGCCATTTACATCTCACCCTTTTCCCCAATAAGTAACAGTGACAAAACCTCTACGTTTTTTGAAGAACCTGTAAGTTCAGAAGAATTGGAAGAAAAGAATGTTTTAGGAAACTAACCGTCTAACGCACAGGAGCACCAGAGACCATGTTTGAGCCAAATTGCCTCCCCTCCCAGGCCACAGCTGAGACATTCAGGTTGCAGGCTGAGCCCGCCTGAGCCAGTCTGATTCTCTGACCTAGAATTTGGATTTGAGGTACACAGTCAGGGTCTTCTGGTCACATATTACGTGGGACCTGCTCCAGGTTGCTCCAAGAACTTGATAAATTGAATTCAAGATAAATAATCAACAGATTACATCTCTCTAGGTGGGAGATAGTCGTGCACAGAGCAGAGCTGGCCCACAAAGAACAAGAAGAGAAGCAGAGGTGGCCAGACAAGGAGTGACAAGAGCCATGGGGCCCAGTGAGGAGGTTCCTGAGAGGACAGCTGCCCTGGACCAAAGGCACTGGGGTGTCACCTGAAGCCCCAACACTTGTCATCTTTGGATTCCATGAGATAATCCTTATCCTTAGAGTAAAGCTCCTCTCATATTTATGTTATTGTATGCTAACTACAAGGTCTGTGGTTCGAACCCACCAGCTGCTCCACAGGAGGAACATGTGGCAGTCTGCTTCCACTAAGATATACAGTCCTGGAAACCCTATGAGGCAGTTCGACTCTGTCCTACAGGGTCACTATGAGTTGGAATCAACTTGACAGTGGGTTTGGTTTTTGGTTTTGGATGTATGTATTTATATATATACACGAAGGAGCCCTGGTGGCACAGTGGTTAAGCGCTCAGCTGCTAACCAAAAGGTCAGCGGTTTGAACTCACCAGCTGCTCAACAGGAGAAAGAGGTGGCATTCTGCTTCTGTAAAGATTTCCAGCCTTGGAAACCCTATGGGGTAGTATGTATTGGGAGTCCCTGGGTGGTGCAAACAGTTAATGCACTTGCCTACTAACCAAAAGGTTGGAGGTTCGAATCTACTCAGAAGCACCTCAAAGAAAGGCCTAGTGATCTACTTCCAAAAAATCAGCCATTAAAGACCCTATGGAGCATAGTTCTACTCTGACACACCTGGGGTCACCATGAATTGGAATCAACTAGATGGTAACTCTTTTTCTTTTTTTTTAAATGTACATATTATTATTTATTTTTGCTTAAACTAGTTTGAAATAGGTTTCTATTACTTGCAAGCAAAAGAGTCTTGACTCTTAAAATTCCCAGTACAGGAATTCTGTGAGCCTGTCACCCACCACCCCACCTCCCCACATAATTACTGGAGCTTTCATACACTCATACACCCAATGAGGACACGCCAGACAACGGCCAGCACCACAATGTTTTCCCTCTGAGAACTGTCAAATTAGAAACAAGTATATTGTTTCCATGTGGGTGTTCCCTATGCTTTTATCTGACAACAAAACCATCACTTATTGTTTTCCATATGCCATTTAAATCTAAATCAACAGATGTAAGTCAGAAATTTCCCAGGTGCAGCTACTCTGATAACACATGCCAATCATCTCCATAAACACAGGATCCTGAACTTGATTTTTCTGCTAAAGCAATCAGCAAGGAACAGGCAGCCACATTTCTGGTTCCACCCCTGGAGCTTGTTCATACCCTGACGGCTTTATTGGCTATTTTAAGACTATGTTGCATACAACTGCTGGGCACCCTTTAAATTGTCAAGTAATAACTCCAAATAACACTATGTTGGAAAATTATCTTGGGTTTCTCGATAAAAAGGGAACATGATGAGAACAAGGTTACTTGCAAATCCAATGGCTTTTTAAAAAATAAAAACAGTAAGAAAAAATTGTATTTAATATATCCCACATAGATAGATGTAATCTGTGGATTATTTATCTTGAATTCAATTTATCAAGTTCTTGAAGCAACCTGGAGCAGGTCCCACGTAATAAACATCCCACCACTGATGCCATTATGGAATGTGGAGAAGCAGGAAAGAGAAGTGGTCAAAATACGGACTGTGGAGTCAGGCGTGACTGACTCGGGTTCAGACCTAGGCTTGGCCTCTGAAGGGCTGTATGATTTGGAGCAAGTGAGTTAACCTTTCTGCGTGCTGGTTTTCCCATCTGAAAAACAAGGATGATAACAATGTCCACCCCGTGTGAGGAATAAACAAGATAATGCACATAGAGCACTTACACACAGTAATCCTGGGTAAATGTTAGTAGTGACTGTTACTGAGGGTGTTGTTGCTACAGGATGGTCTGTTAAGCTGAAGACTGGTGAGACTCGAAGGTCTGGATTTCGAGCTATTTTTGCAAGCAATGAGCTACTAAAAATAGGAAGCAGTGTTTACTCTCATAGCTTCGGGGAACAGCTATGACTTGGTCTCTGACCAAGTAGATTTGGAGGTGGAGTAAGCGTCCTGGTAACTGCCTCTCAGTTCAGACCACATCCTGCCTGGACCTTCCTCCAGGGAGGTTTGGACAACCCCAGAAAAGCAGGCCGAGCAAACTCCCATAAACTAGGCCCTTCGGAAGGCTTTGCAAGAGAAGCAGGCCTGTTACCTTTCAGGTATATTTAATAGGCACAAGATCCAGGGGACAAACTGGTTGTCAGTCATATGAGTTCACTGACTTCCTGTGTCCCTTCCCTCCCTCTTCCCATGCAAGTGTCAGGGAATGTATCTTAGTGAACTATAGAACGTAGGTCTCTGAGGCAGAAAAAAGGCCACTTCTCTCATAGGAGCTGAGAAGTGAAAGGTAGGGTTGCTACCAAGCCGTCTATGGACTAGCCTGACCATAATCCTTAGAGTTGGGTACCACCTAAACTTGAACCACTCCTGGTCTGGGGGACCCATCAAAGAGTAGAGACTTATCCCCAAAAATAACACCTCCCAAAGCCTCTTCAACACTTGTCAAACACCTATGTATCTTAACTGGAAACTAGGTCCGTTTCCTGGATTTGATTTTCCTCCAGAGCAAATTTAATACAAAACCTCTTAAGTAAATTAACTTTCCCACCTCAACTGACTCATTTGTGGGAAACGTGTTCTTACGTCAATATGTGGTCTAGTTCACATGACTTTTCTCAAATTATAGCGATAGATAAAGAGATAGAGAGATACACACACACATAAATACTGAGAATTGGCATAATTCTTTCTCTTTTTTATTGTTGACTTACACCTTGCGATCAGTAATATGTGAAACAGGTGTATAAGGCTATAGTGGTAGCAAGGTGATAAATGATGTCTAATCTCCAAAAGATTTTTATTTTTATTATGTATATTTTATTTTTGTTACCAAATTTTTTCTTCAAATTTCCTTGTAAATGAATAGAGAAGGGGATAGGAGGCAGGAATAAAGAAAAATTGCTTTATAATGTATCAAGATATCTTATAATATATCAAGAATATGTACCCTATATCAAGGTATTATACAATGTATCAAGGATGAGTATCCATGCTTAATTTTTACACACATATACATACAAAAGTACTAACTAGAATAATGAATCCTACAGTTTGGAAAGAATTTAAAGAGATTATCTAAATACTGGTTCTTTGAGAAAACTAATAAAAGGATTATTTTCAGGTAATGCGACTATCTACATAAGAAAATCCAAAAGGGTTCTCAAACTACAACATCAGAATTAATAAGAGTTCAGCAAGGCTGAACATTGAAAATGAACATTGAAAACTCAACAGCAATCCATATGTCAGCAAAAAACTAGTAGAAAGTATAATTTAAAAAAATTCCAATAGCAACAAAAACTTTATATAGAGAACATAGAAACAAATCTAACAAAGGAAATGTAAGATCATTATAGGGTTAAGCTTGACTGAGGCACATAAAAGAAGATCTAAATAAATGAAAGGATATACCATGTTCATATACGGGGTAAAAAGGCTCAAAGATGGCAATTCTCT
The DNA here is from genome assembly GCF_000243295.1 of Trichechus manatus latirostris. Lineage (NCBI taxonomy): Eukaryota > Metazoa > Chordata > Mammalia > Sirenia > Trichechidae > Trichechus > Trichechus manatus. The sequence goes on along the minus strand of NW_004444055.1, from coordinate 7,443,962 downwards.
CCAAATTAATCTATAAATTTAATGCTATTACAATTAAGATCCATAGTTTTTTTTCTTTTAAATGGCATGTGACAAGCTGATCCTTAAATTAGTATCAAAGAATAAAGGATAAAAAAAAAAGCCAAGATAACTTAGAAGAACAAAAATAATTCACCACACCCGATAGCAAGGCTTATGAAATTATAGAAATTACAAAAAATGGAATTAGCATGGAGACAGATAAATAGAAAAAAAAGAAGAGCCCAAAAACAAAACCATACTAATGGGTATAACTTCATATACAACAGAGATAACATTACAAATCAGTAGAGAAAGGATACGATTATTCAATAAATGGCGCTGGGTCAGTTAGTTTTCCGTTTGGAAAAATTATTTAAAAAATAGATATATACTTGACCTCAATCACGAAGTTAATTTCCAGATCAACTCAATAAGTAAAAGTGAAAAGCAACACTTTATTATTTTTATGACCTCAGGGTAGGAAAACACAAGACATAAAGAATAAGATTGGCAAATCTGACTACGTTAAAATTCTAAACGTAAACCATCATTTTAAAAAGTGAAAAGACACGTTAAAATTGGGAGAAAATATTTCAATGCATAAAACCCAACAAGATTATTATTCAGTATATAAATAAATTCTACAAATCAATAAGAAAAAACAAACAACCCAATAGGAAAGTGGGTATAGGACAGGAATAAGTAATTATCAGAAAAGTAACCAAAAGGGCCAATAAACATAGTAACTAGTAATCGGGAAATGCAAATTATAACTACAATGACACATCATTTCATATCCATCAAATCAGCAATGATTAAAAATACAATACCAAGCGTTGAAGATGTAGAGAAATAGAACTTCTCATACACCGCAAATGACTATAAGTTGGCATGACTTCCAAGAGCAATTCTGAACCATCTGACAAGTTGGCAATGAACATATCTAACAAAGCTCAACAATTCTATTGCTAGATGTAGATCCCAGAGAATCTCCTGTCTCCTTCACGAGGATCCAGATATAAGAATGCATTTTGCACAATTGTGTATAAAAGCAAAAAGTTAGTTGTTGTTTGTTGCCATCGAGTCAATTCCAACTCCTGGTCATCCCAGGTGTGCAGAGTAGAACTGCCCTCCACAGGGTTTTCAAAGCTGTGACCTTTTGGAAGCAGATCGCCAGGCCTTACTTCTGAGGTACCTCTGGATGGCTTTAAACCACCAACCTTTTGGTTAGTAGTTCAGTGTTTAACCATTTGTGCCACCCACAGACTCATAAAAATTAGATATATCTTTAAAATCTATTCATAAGAGAATGAATAAAGAACATTTAGTATACTCATACAGTGGGGTATACCTAGCAATTAAAATGAACTAACTATATCTACAAGTATCAACATAAGTATATCTCAAAACACAATGTTGAATTCTAGAGGTAAACTGCAGAAGAATAAGGTGATAACAAGCCTTTTCATCTTATTAGAAGGCATCACCATAGGCCTGGTTAATCCCTTGTCTGGAAAACTGTAACAACGTCCTCATTGCTTTCCATTCTTGTCCCTTCTTAGGCCATCCTCCACGTGGCAACCAAGTCACATCCATGCTTATACCTTTCAATGGCTTCCCACTGCAGCTGGAATAAAATCCAAATTCTTTATCACAGTCTTAAAAAAAAAAAAGTTGCCATTGAGTCAATTCCAACTCATGGCGATCCCATGTGTGTCAGAGGAGAACTGTGCTCCAAAAAGTTTTCAGTGGCTGATTTTTTGGAAGTAGATCGCCAAGTCTTCCTTCTGAGGCACTCTGGATGGACCTGAACCTCCAACCTTTTGGTTAGCACCCACACACATTAGCCGTTTGCACCACCCAGGGACTCCTATCACGGTTTAGGCCCTTCCTAATATCCCCTTCACTCCCACAGCTCTGACCTCACTTCCCACCACCCTCCCCAGAGTTTACACTGCTCCAGCCAGAGTGCCCTTCTTGCTCTTCCTCATACACACCAAACTTATTCTCGTGGTGGCGCATCAGAACTTGCTGTTCCTTTTGTTTGTCTGGTTCCTTCTTATCATTTAGGTTTCAAGTTTAAACACAGTATTCTTTCTAAGCCTTTTCTCAGCACCCTACTAACCGCCTCATCCATCCTCTCCAACTCTCCACAGTTGATGGAAAACACATTACTCAATTTTACCATCTTCACAGCAGTTGCAGATACCTACAATTATCTCATTTATTCATACACTTATATATTTAGGGCAAAGGTTTTGCCTTATTCACCACCATATTCCCAAGGTCTAGAATACGTTAGGCATTCAAAAAATATTTGTTGACCAATTTATGTAAATTTTTAAAATATACAAATCTAGACTACGTAGTGTTTAATGGTACCTACCACATGGCACAACGGTTAAGTGCTGGACTGCTAACAGAAAGGTTGGCGGTTTGAACCCACTCAGTGATTCTGCAGGAGAATGACCTGGCGATCTGCTTCTAAAGTTTACAGCCTAGAAAACCCTATGGGGTAGTTCAGCTCTGTCACATGGGGTCAGTATGAGGTGAAATCGACTGGATAGCACCTAATAACAACAACACTTATGTAGTAAAAGATCAATACATGGACAGGAAGGCTACATAGTAACTTTGGGGTACAGTTTACCTCTGGGAAGGCTAGGAGGTCAACAGGATCAGAGAGTGGGACAAAGAGGCCTTAAACTTAATCTATGATTTTTTTTTTTTAATTTGTGAAAGAAATACAATAGCATTTACTACATTTGGTTATTTGTTAAATCTGGGTGGTGGTTATGTAAGTATTGTTATACTACAATCTGTACTTTTCTAGTTAAAATATTTCATAATAAAAACTATTTTTTTTAAGAGAGATTTGAAATGACAAAATTATAGATGGAGAGCAAATTAGTGGTGGCCAGGGGTTAGGGGTAGGAGGAAGGTAGGGAGTATAAAGTAGTAGCATGACGGAGATCTTTGTGATGATAGAATCATTCTCTATCTTCATTATGGTAGTGGTTACACTAATCTACAGGTGATAAAATGGCATGGAACTTTAATACATATGCTTCTATATCAATGTCAATTTCCTGGTTTTGCTATTGTGCCATAGTTACATAAAACGCAACCATTGAGGTTACATGCGTGGAGGGTACACCAACAAAACTGGATGAAAGGCATATGGACCCTCTCTGTATTATCTTTGTAACTTCCTCTGAATCTATAATTATTTCAAAATAAAAATTTTTGAAAATTTTAATATCTTTCAAAAAATTTTAGTATCTTTTTCAAAAAAGTTTTTAGAAGACATTAAAATTAGATAACCTGCGTTAAAATCCCAGCTCTGCTACTTAGTAGAGGGATGGTCTTCTGCTTCAGGCTCTTTGAGCCTCTCTTTCCTTATCTGCAAAATGGGAACAATATGGTTATACGCTAGGCATGATACTGTGGGAATTAAATCAAATAATAAATATAAAGTACTTGGCATATAATCTGGCACATAGTAAGAGCTCAATTAAAAGTCAAGAAAAAACAGCCTACTACCTCTGAGACAAATCCCAATAAGTCTATTTGTCCCAAGGGCCCTACCATGCATGATACTACCCAACCATGTAACCAGGTTTTTGTGCTGGGCGAAATGTGAAGGTTCTTATTGAGAAGAATTAACTTGTGGGTAAGTGGAGGTAGGAATGAGGGCAGAGGTGGGAACAGGAAATGAGGCAAACTCAATAAAATAACCACAAGTGCTATGCCCTCTACTTGCTAGTGGAAAGCATCTGGGAGAACCATACTCCCATCAATAAAGTAAAACAATATAAAATGAAATGACTCATTTTTTGTATTGGTAACCCTATAGACTGCAATGAGGTATAATCACAAATTAAATGCCAAAAGAATGTAGACTATCAAATTAGCCAGACACAAAGCCAAAAATAGGTATATATCTGATGTTTCCAAAGACTACAGCAAGTTATAGATTGTGACTGTTCAGAATGAAAAAGAAAAATGAGGGCACTTCTTTACTTTTGGTCAAGAACCAACTGAGTTTAAAACTAGTGAAACCAGATTTAATCTGTGAGATGAGAAGGACCAGGCTCTACTTTCAATTGGCTGAAGAAAAGCATTCCAGCTCTAGGGGCACTCAAACATGCAAGAAATTTGAAACACATTAATTTATTTATCAAAAGGTACATTTCAGTTGACAACAAACACTTAAAATTCTGAAGCCAGAACAACAAAGAATGGTAGGAAGAATCGGTCTTTCAACTGAATTTACAGTGACAGGGTCTGTAGCATGTCTTCAGAAATACATAAATTTTCAGTACTTTCCCCTATCGAAAAGAAGAAAATACTGAAAATGCAATTTATTTTTAAAACTAAATCACACAAATTAGTTAAAACATATGAGACATTTCCTAAAGTTAACAATTGGTTTGGAATCAGTAAATAAATGTCAATTGTAAAAAAAAAAAAAAAAAGAATTGAGCATATTTTATTTTTAGTAATGAGGGAGATTCCAAAAGCATAACCATCTCCCTTCACACGTGCCTTTAAATCAGTACTGTTTATTACAAAAAGGGCTTGTTTCATTTTGACAAGATTTTAAGTATAGGGGTAAATCTAAGTTTAAAACCCATCACATATATTGCAAAAGTAATGAAGTCAAGGTAGTAAAAGAATTTTCAATAAATCCCTACTTTTAAAGTATTGCTGGCGAGAAGAATCATTACCCTGTGTTTCTGGTTGGATTGTTCAATTTGGCATACTAAAAAAATATAGTAAAACTTGCTTGAAGTATAGGTTATATGATGGTGTAATTCTTGTTTAATTCTTACTATTTAAAGCACAAACATTACTGACCTAACAGTACAACATTTTCCTTTAATTTCCAGTATTCGAGAGCTGATATTCCCAACTCCCTTAAATAATTTTCTTCTTAGTAATGCAGGTAAATATGTGTTCATATTATCAGATGTTGGAACAATAGAGAACTCTAGAGTAAATTAATTTAATATTAACTATTCAAGAAGTAGGAGCTCTGGTGGCACAGTGGTTAAAGTACTCAGCTGCTAACCAAAAGGCTGGTGGTTCTAACACACCAGCAGCTCCATGAGAGAAAGATGTGTCAGTCTGCTTCCTGTAAAGATTTACAGCTTTGGAAATCCTGTGGGGCAGTTCTACTCTGTCCTATAGGGTCTCTGTGAGTCGGAATTGACTCAGTGGTAATGGGTTTGGTTTAATTTTCATTCAAGAAAAAAAAAAGAACTGTATTTGAAGAAATAAGACAAGAATAACAAAAGGAACCAAAATATTTATTCTTAAGGAAAATAAAGATGGAAAAATCATATCTACTCCATTAGTAAACTGAATTAAAGGCTAGATTTGGGAGAAAATATTTTCTAAAGTCTTAATAGACTTTAAAAAGTTAGAAGAGTTAGGTGGTAGAAATCATAACAGTTAAGAAACATCTTTGTTTCACTTTTGAGCTTTTTTACAGAATATGTAAAGAGCTGTAAAAATGAAAGTACTGTGAACTTGAAAGTCAACTTTAGTCAAAAGTAAGAAAAGGAGATTCAAAGTCCAGCTAAAATTTCCTATCTTGGCATTACCTGCATTTTTCTTAAATTTAAATACATCATTAACTTGAATTCATTATCATTAGAATTAAAATTAGAAAAATATATGTGTGTGTGAAAATGCTAAAAGCACCTGCAGTTAGAAACCAATTTATTTTTCCCTTATTTCAAAACAATTTATTTCCAAATTTCTAAAGCAAATAATCCCCCAGGTGCTTCCTGCCAATTGTGAACAGCATTCTATTTAGGGACAACATAGAACAAGGCATTGCACCTCCTCTCTTCCTGCTGGCTTTTAATGTGTTACTGGAAACACTGGTTTAAAATTAAGAGCTTTGATTAGACAGGCTTATCTATGTCTGTTGATTTATTTCCTTCATTTTAAGGCAGAACCCTCTGTGTGATAATGGAATAGCTCACAAAGCTACAGATTCAGATCTTAAATGGGAAATTTATGTCAGTTTAGTTTTTGATTTTTTTTTTTTCCTGACACCCAAATCTTATTCAGATGAAACTGTGTCTAAGAGAAAGCTGTGAAGGTCAGGGAGCTGGGTTTTGCAAAGGCCATTTTCCAGAAAAGCAAGTAATTTGCGAAATAAAATACTTGTCAAAGTTCTATCTTTCCAAAAGAGTTGGGTATAATCTACAAGGTATTTTGAGGTGCTAGTACGATCATTTATAAAGCTATTTAATAGCAACTTGAAACACAAGTTTTTGAAACTTGAGTTATATCTTCGTACCTGGTTTCATCTGTGAATGGGTTTTAACTACAAAAATTTAAGTCAAAAAGAAGACAAAGTGTTTCCATATAGGTGTAATGCTTCAAGCATTTGAAGCCATAAACAGATCAAATATTCCTTTGGGGACGTGATCTAGATACAGGGTTGGGTCACTGCAGTAACGACAGGCAAAGTTAACTCCCTCTCAAGAACCACTTTTCAGTTGCAAAAAGTCAATCTTGTTGCCCCTAGAACTGGCCACCCATCAGATACCATAAACAAATGGGTGTAGAGGATAAGTAGTTGGTATGAAAAGAAACAAAGAGACAGAGGAACTAGGTGAAGGAGATAGAGGGTGGAGAAGGCAGTGAACTGAAAAAGGAGTGACTTTTACCATAGTTGCACTTAATAAAGTTTTTTGAACAGAACAAATTGAAGAAAATACCATCACACATCTAAAAAAAAAATCCCAATTCTGCCCTAAAGTTGTCTAAAGACAGTCAGCTGCTTTAACTGGAGCCGCAGTCAAGACATGAAGCCATGTGCCTACCCTCACGGAGCCCTGGATGCCTCAGTCATGCCGGTATGAAACAAGGTTCTCCAGGCTGCCTGACCAGGCCTCTCACTGAATCTAAAGGCCCCAGGCAGAGTACCTAATACTCCAAAGACATCCTTTCTGGATTTAACTTCGAGGTCATTTACTTAGCAAATAAACAAGCTTATTTGATTTCAATAGTAAATATTTTAAAGAAAATAATTAATAATTAATATTTTAAAGAAAATCCTCAATTATGCTTGCAACTTGAAAGACAGTAATTTATTTATGCCTTAAAAATTAATCGGTGCAAACTTTTTGGAATATGATTTTCAAATATCTATAAAAAGGTTAAAGGCACATACCCTTTGACCCAGAAATTCCACTGCTGGAAATTTACTCCATATATATGGTCCCATAAGTACAAAGCAACATAAACACAAGGAGTTTTACTACACCATTGTTCATAAGAGCAGAAAACTGAAAACAACCTAAATGTCCATTGGTAGGGTATTGATTCAATCAATAATGGTGCATTCATACGATGGAATATTGTGCTGCTGTTAAAAAGAATAAGGTAAAGCTCTATGTTACCATAAAGATATTTAAAGTAATAGAGATATACAGGGATCCAAAATATTAAAAAAGCAAATTGCAAAGCAAAATACATAATATACTGCTATTTGTGTGAGCTTTTTAACGAGAGTTAAATATTTTTCTATTGCATTAGAAAATTCTGGAAGGATTTAAAAAAAAAACTATACAGTAGTTACCCCTGGGGAGTGGGGAGCAGGGTTGCCAATTTCATTTTTTCATTTCCTACTCTTCTAACATGAAAGATTTTTAACCATGAGCATGTATTACTGCTTGAATAACTGAAAAACTATTTTTAAAAAAAAAGGTTCTACTAACCCTACATTAACAAAAACAAAATGGATGCTCTTTTATGAAACAGCCTGTGGAAGCCACTTCGCCTCGCCACAGTTATCATTATATCAGGATAATTCAAGGTGTTAAATCATTAGATATATAGCAAAATGTTAAACACACCTGTTCACTAGCAATAGCACACTCATCTGGTGTATTTCCAATATTAAATACGTTGACATCGGTCAGTTTCTAAACGCCTCTTTTCTTCCGACGCTACATTACATAACGTCCTTAGGAGAAACGAGCGGCGCCCCGGACGCGTCTGGGAGGAGCTGCCGCGGCCACAGCCGGGATTGGGCTCCGCATTCTAGCTACGAAGACCTTTGTCTGGATCACGCAGTGGCACCAGGATCCCTTCCCTCGCGACAGCATGTGTGCACGTCGTATAAATTCCAGCCAGTCCCTGTAGGAACTCCGTTTGGAAATTCTCAGGAAGAAAACCAGAAGTGAGGTACTTCCTCCCGCAGGCAGACACACGCTTTCTTCTCACTCCCGTCTTTTTCGTTCTCCCTTAACTAGTTCCTAGAAATATCCACGGGGGCTATTTCATGTCTAATTTGGATATATAAATCAAGGTCAACTTGTCCAGTTTCTACTACCTGAGCCTTGCTTTTTGCTACCTGTTTTAACCATACAAGTTTACCTTTTCTAGTGTTTCATTAACCTGCCCATTAAATATCAAGTCGTTAGAAAAACTTGGGTTTAGAAGGTCTGTATCTTAAAATTTTCTTCCAAATCTAAAATTTCTCTCCACTAAAAATTATATTTTAATAAAGCATTTAAAAAAAAAAAAATAGTGACTTTGCTCCGGGAGTTTTCTGAGATTTAACTGCAGTGCCAGCAAGTAAAAACTTGTTATCCAGCCCATTAACGTTTAGGGGGAAGCCAATAAGTTTAAAGAAGTTAACTCGTCATAGTACCAGGTAATATCTCTTGTTTCTTCACTAAGAAGCTCTAACTTGCTCTTCAAATATTTATAATATAAATGAATGAAAGGACTGTGATTTGCATGTGTAAATCAGGAAGCTAGGTTTTAGATAGTCTGTTTCTCCCTGCTTTACCTCCCCCCAAAATACAGCAAGAACAGTAAACAGCAATCAGACCTCAAGGTTAACCCCAGAGTAGTCGCTCTTATTTCTGAATTGAGAAATGTTATTAGAAAATAAAGGAAGGGGGGGAGGGGTGCCTGTTTCTCAAAGTTTGGGAGCTAGCCTAGTGTCAGTAGCTAAAACTGTATTTTTCTGTATCAGTAACTCTTAAAAGTACAGATACTCGCTCATTTTTGTAGTAAATCTATGCTAACAATCCAGTACTCTCAACTTTTTCAGCTTTGGCACTAATGGAAGGCATTGTTAACAGCACTCAAATCTGAACCTCCTTTATTTCTTCTGCCGCTTGAGAGAAAGTTTCACCACAAAGTTCTAATAACTGTCAGTTCCTACAAATCAAGTTGGAAACGTCTAAATGTGTTTTTCCTAGAAAAAATGCCAGATGTCAATTTTATCTGGCAACCGTCAAAATACATCAGACTGCAAAACTATACATTCCTGGACCTCACCAGAAGTGCAGCAAAGACTTTCAGCAAGCCAGCCAAAGTGCTCTGCTACGGCTACATCCGCAGTCTACAACATGGCAACAACACAAAATGAACAACTGCTGCCAAGAACACCCAACAGCAAAAAAAAGTAATGGATGGAAATTTGTAATCTACCTTCTCAATTTCTGGTTTAAGATGACATGGCATTATTCAACCTACTATCATACTAAACTTACTTTCATGAAAACAACCAGAAAGCCCAAGTATGTGGAATTTTTATTTGCATATTCTGTTATTTTATGAGAAGACAAATGACAGAAGACATGAGAATTTAGGTAAGTGAACATTTTTCCAGAAATGTCAAGGTTGGTATAACTTCTGTAGGTCGAGTACCAAAAAAAAAAAAAAAAAAAAAAAACCAAATCAGTTGCCCCCAAGTTGATTCTGACTCATGGCAAACCCATGTGTTGCAGAGTTGAACTTCGCGCCAGAGGGTTTTCAAGGCCATGACCTTTTTGGAAGCAAATCGCCAGGCCTTTCTTCAGAGATGCTCCTGGGTTGATTTGAACTGCCAATCATTCAGTTAGTAGTCAAGCACTTAACCACTTGTGCAACTCAGGGACTCCTAAGTAGAGTACAGTATACTGATAATTGATGTACACAGTGACCTTGAAACAGGAAGTGGCTCTGGAATCTGTCAAAGGTATATATTGAACACCTACTATGAAAAACATGATGGGGACAAGGGACTGCCTGCACAGAGTTTGCAGTCTAGCTGGAGAAGATGACACTGTAAAACTTCAAAAAAAAAGTGTAGGACAGGTAGGTAGAGAGGAGGAGAGCAAAGGATGGTTCTTTTTCATTATGTCTTTCCAGACTATCTGATTTTTTTAAATCATGTTACATTTATTACTGCGTTAGAAGTTTAAGAGTTAAATAACAATAGTACGGTGTGATGGATCACTTTTGTGTGGCCTTTCTCACCATGGTCTTATGACTCCCACTCAACAGACTGGGTGGAACTGTGCAAATAAGATAAATGTGGCCGACCAAGGGGATTGGTTAGTTTTGTCATCCTGCTAGGCTTAAAAGAGAGCCAATTCCAGAGCAGAAAGAGAATCTAACCACCACCAAGAAAGAAGAACCGAGAGTGGCGCGCATCCTTTGGACCCAGGATCCCTGCGCAGAGAAGCTCCAGGAAACAGAGAGAGAGAGACAGCTGTAACACTGAAGATAGGCAGCAACAGAGAAACAGCAGCAGAACCAGGAGACAGGCAGGAGATGATGCGGTGGGCTTCCCGGCCCACAGAGTGAGAAAGCTGAGTGCCTTTGGGCAGGAGGCTTGCTGGCAGAGTAGGGCGCCCCCGGGCACTTGGTGGAGCTAGGTTTGCCAACCCGTGGAGCTACAGCTGAGCACCTTCAGGCTGAGGCTTACTGGTGGAGTGGGGTGCCTTGGGGTACTTATTGGCAGAGCTAAAAGAACTTTGTAATACTTGCCTGAGCAGGGCAGCGGCTGAGGTCCAGAGAGAGCGGTGCCGTCGAGCATGGTTGGGAAAAGACTGTCCTGATGAAAGAACTGTATCCTGAGTGTTCCTGAACCTGAATTGTAACCTGTTACTTTCCTAATAAACTCCAGAATCATGAGTATTGTCTGTGAGTTCTGTGTGGCCATTGCAATGAATTATCGAACTCAGCAGAGAAGTAGAGAGTGCACGGGAAGAACGATTGGTGTCAGAATTGGTAAAGGTGGCAGAAAGAGGAGGCATGTCTACCTCCGCCTCATAGGAATCAGCCTTGGGCTGTTAATCTTGATTCTTCTTCCTCGTGAAGTTGGAGAAGGTCAGATGCCATGCCCACGCTGTTTTTACAAATAGCGATGGGAAAGAAGGGACAAATGTGACAGACAATAGAAGCCTTCAGCACCAGCTAGGAACCAGATGAGGGAGGTGGGTGTATGTGGACCCCTCCCACTGCTTTATGACCCACATCTATCAACAAGTTCACTCTGTCTCCAGCATGTCTTGCAGATCCTTCCTCCTCGCCCTCCTCCCCACTACTGCCTTAGCCAACAATGATCTCCTTACCAAGCACGTTCCTCTGGTGTAGTTCTGACCTTGTTAGACACCTTTGGCAGTCTGGTAAAAACTACGGATCCCTTCTCAGAAGAATGTGTTTAAATCATAAAATACACAAGATTTTAAAAAGACAAAATTATATTGGAATGCAAATATAAAAAAATATTCATTGTAGCATAGTAATTATGTACTTGTTTATTAACTCATTAAATAACAATATGTAGCAGTGGGTCTAATGACCACATAATTTCCGTTTAGTGATAAGTGTAAAGGGCATTTTGAGATACCTGCAACAACTATAATATGAAAATACCTGATTTCTCATGAGGAATGTAATCAGTGTCACCGAATTACACATGTAGACGTTGAATTGGCAAACATTTTGTTGTGTACATATACATAAAAAATATATGTATCTGATTTCTATTAGTGACAAACTCACAGGTTCTGCTACTTCTACTGTGATCTGTTGCCTAGATTCAGATTTGAAGGAAATGCCAGATTTCAGTTAGAGATTAGTGACAATAAAGATGTAATTTTCTTTCCTATCCAGGTTCACAGTTCCTCCACATCTATCCATGGATCCTTTGCAAGAACCATGTTAAGAATTTCTAAACTAGGGCCGTGCTTCTCCAGGTCAGCTTCCACGTTGCCATCAAATCTGATGCTATCACTCTTCTGCTTAAGAGCCTTCAATGGCACCCTCACTTCTTGGGTAATATATAAACTCTTTTGAAAGGCAGGCAAAGCCCTTCGTGTTGTGTTCCCTGCTCACCAGCTCAGTCTCCTCCCCTGAAGTTTTCTCTTTGGCATTTAAAGCTCCACCCACAATGGTAGTACTTCTGGGAACAAGCCATGCTTTCTCACACCTGGTGTCCTCTGCTTGGAACTCCCTCGCCCTGCTTGTCTGCCACGCCAACTCTTCAAGTGTCAGCTCCAAAGCTGCTTCCTCTCTGATGCTTTCCCTGACTCCTTCAAGCGGACCTAGATGTTTCTTCTCTGCTTTCAATGCTCTTTGTTCATACCTCCATTATAGCAATTATTGTAATTGCTGGCATGTGGGCATTCCTGCTAGACAGAAATCTCCTGAAGGGTAGGGACTGTGTCTTCTAACTTTCTCCAGGATTTTGCCTTGTGCCTGGCACAAGTAGATGCCCAATAAATATTTGTTGAATGATGAAGTGAATGAGTGAACAACTAAATAAATGAAAGAAATATGAAGAGGGAAGGGTCAAAGATAATGCTAAAGTTTCTAATTTGGGTTAGTGGAGAAACACTGAAATGGAGAATGAAGGGAAAAAATTGAATTCTGTTCAGTAATGTTTTAAATTAATTACATTTTGCATATTCTGAATTTTCAAAGATGGTAACACATGAATGCAGTAAAAGATAATTGTCCATTAAAACACAATTTATTCGGGTATCTGATTATAAAAAATTCGAAGAAGACCCCAGCCAAGAAATAAGTTGCATTGTAAAATAAGTTTTGCAATATAGTTACCTGGAATTTAGAATACAATATCCCTCAGAAGCAAATTAAAATTGATGACTAGGTGCCCAATTTCGCACATAAAAGTCTATTTAATGTGTACTGTTCCTGAAAGGCTCCATTATTTAATGAAAATTGGTAGAAAATAATACTTTTGGATACAGACAGTAAACAACAGAGGTGAATGTGAACATAATTTATTTATCTTTAATATTGACACTGGAAGACAGGTTTAATTTTAGAAGGAGGAGGAAGCCCAGAGAGATGTTTATGGAGACCAGCAGGGACTTCTGGTCATTTCAGAAACGTTTAAGGTTAGTAGCTCTCTCTCTTCAATATTATGATTTCACCTCAAGATTTAAGACCTTTCCTTTTGGCTCACACAAAGGAGAGAGAAATTATTTTGCAGTACCCAAAAAAGTGTTGGAAAACAAAGAAGGAGGAATGAAATTAAAGAGGCCATGTGTGTCCTATAAAGTTTACCTGAGGTCAAATTAGCCAAGCTTGGGGGAAAAAAGAAAGAAGCATGGTATATGTGGCATGGTAGGTGGTTATTACTGCTGCTCACCAAATAATTTGTTTTTCTCCTTCTGGGCACATGGAAGGAATGTACTGCCTTCCCCCCTTGTGGTTGATGGCACCATTTTACAGAGTTCTGGCCAATGAGTTGGGAGTGGAAGTGACAAGGCATTTAAATACAGATGAGAGATCCTCCAGATATCCCCTTTCCCAGTTCAGCAACCCAGTTCAGTTTGAGGAGGTAGCTGTTACATCAGCCTGGGTTCCAGAGTGACCAAGAGAAGAGCCTTCCCATTGACTCATCACAGACCTTTGATGTTTTAAGCCGCTAATAATTTGGTGTTGTTTGTTCTGAAGCATAACCTAGCCTATTACAGCCAACACATTCTTCATATAATTTATCTGCACAGAAAGAAAAGGGATTATGGTTACATTGGATAGACAGCTAAAGGAGGTTGGACGAAGGGAGGAAAGGTGTAAATTCAGATATCAGGGATCTTTTCAAGCTGGGTGTTCAGGATTTGGGGAGATCTTGTATTACATCTGAAATTAAAGTCCTAATAATACCATAATTACAAATTGAGCAGAGAGGGTCATTCAGTTGCCATTGAGTCGATTCCAACTTATGGTAACTCTGTGTGTGTCAGAGTAGAACTGTGGTCCATAGGGTTTTCAATGGCTGATTTTTTGGAAGTAGATCGCCAGGACTTTGTTCTGAGATGCCTCCGGGTGGACTCGAACCTCCAAGTTTTCAGTTAGCAGCTGAGTGCATTAACCGTTTGCACCACCCAGGGACTCCTTAACATTTACTACCTATGACTAAGAGATGCATGACCTCACATGCGTCATTGTGACACATGCTGGCTGCAGGCCTGAGAGCTTAAAAGCATTTGTAAGGTTATTGAGAAAAAAGATAGGAGAGTGAATAAGAGCATGGGTTTTGGAGTCAGTCTGGCTAGAGTTCAAATCCCAGCTCTCCCTCTTACCTTTAGCAAGTTACTTAATCTCTCTAAGCTTCAATCTCCTTATCTCTAAAATAGAGATAAAAACAGAACCTACTTCAAAGGTTTGTTATGAACACTAAATGAGGTCATATTTGTAAAAGCATCAAGTGCAATGCCCGGCATTACTAAATGTTCTATTTTTTTCCATTAGAACGAAAACCAGTTGCCATCAAGTCAGTTCCAACTCGTGTCAGAGTAGAACTGTGCTCTATAGGGTTTCGATGGCTGATTTTTTGGAATTAGATTGCCAGGCCTTTCTTCCAAGGTGACTCTGGGTAGGCTCAACCCTTCAACCTTTTGGTTAGCAGCAGAACTCATTAATGGTTTTTAGTTTGATCCAGTACCCTGAAATCCCAAGAGTTGGTCTGTTGTAGAATGGTAACCTCACTGTCATGCCTTGAAAATAATGGATACCATGGCCTACCCAACATAGCAACCTTTCCTCCCCACCCTTTCCCGTAGGCTATAAGAGCTCCCTTACTGTGAGAACATTACTAAGTTCAATGACATGCCTCTGCCTGCAATGTCTGCATACTCCATCCTCCTTATATGCTATCAAAATTAGAGGTGTGCCCCACTTTAAAACAGATCCAGGAAAATCCAAATATGTAAGATCGATAGATTGGTACAAGATCATTTATGCTCCAAGATTCTTTTAATTTTAGCAAACAATCCAAAAATTCCCTCAGTTCATTTCAGATTTTTTGTCTTTCTTTGGGTTTTTTGTTATTATTAATTGATTGACAGGAAATAGAAAAAAAAAAGCTCAATGGCATCCCTGTCCATTGACAGTCAATCAGAAATGAGAACAACCTCTGTAAATGGGGAAAATGATTGCAACTTTCTGGGAGCACATCTATTATATTATCCAGGGAGCAGAGCAAAGATAGACCCCCAAGTTATTTGATAATGAAAATTCATCCAACAGATTAGTGTCATAATGGCCGACACACCTCAGATTCCTGTTTCTTCATCACAACCAAGAACTAAAACCCACGTCCAGACTCTGATTATAGGGTAGTCCTCAAAGATCCTCAGCCAGAGGAAAACACAAAATTTTTCTAACTAGGATAAAAACTGAGTCAACTGACTCTAGCTACGAACAAGACCAGAATTAGGAAGGAAGTCATTATTTTTCCAAAGTAAATGAGAATATATTGTAGCGTGCAAGGAAAAAAATAACTACAATTCAAGTATAAACTGAGACTCCATAGAGATGTGGTGCTTCCTCTGCTCTGGCCACTCCCACCCCCGTAGGCTCACCCATCTGAGCAGAGGGAGCACACAGGCTCCAGGCTTCATTTTACAGATGCGACAACTGAGACCCTCAGAGACCAATGTTTGGCACAGGGTCGAACAACTAGAAGTGGACCCAAGTTTTCCAATTCCTGATTCAGGGTTTCGCCCACTGCACCATTATTTTTTTCTTTCCTGAGAGTAGAGTCTGTGCCAGTCACCCCAAGTTGCCCAGGGTAGAAGTTGGCTTTCAAAGGGAAGCATGCATCTGTGTGAGACCCAAAGTCCCAAACTCCAGGACAAATCTCTGAGTTTGCAGACAAGGAAGGGGAACCAATGTTCATACACCAAAACCCAAACCCATTGCCACTGAGTCAATTCTGACTCATAACAACCCTGTAAGGACAGAGTAGAACTGCCCCATTGGGTTTCCAAGGTTGTAAATCTTTACAGAAGCAGATTGCCACATCTTTCTCCTGACGAGTGGCTGGTGAATTTGAACTGCTGACCCTTCAGTTAACAGCCAAGCGCTTTAACTACTGCACCACCAGGGCTTCTCTCTCAATGTCCATACCTCTCCCCAATCTTCCCATAAGCCACTGCTCTTCCCACCCTCCCTATGCCTAGCAGTCTCACATCTACCAGCCTCCTTAACTCCAGTCTTGCATTGTTCCAAGCCATTTCCCAAAGGGTCTCCAGAGCAATGATATAAAACACAATCTAGTTCAGTTACTCCCCCATTTAAAAAGCTTTTATTGATTACCCAGGGTCTTCAAAATAAAGTTCAAGCTCTTCAGTAAGGCCTTCAAGATCTGGTCCCAAACGACCCCTCAAGCACTACCTCCCATGTTCTTCAACCTCTACTCTCCTCTTCAGCCTTTCAGCCCAAAGATCTTTCTCACTGTGAGGGTCTGAAGAGCTCTTCCTTCCCTTTAATACTCAGATGCAAGGTACTTTCCTCTGTGCGCTCCTCTTCTCTAATCCCTCAAGTCAGGTTGATGCTTCCTCCACATCGCAGCTATTGTCACATTTACCACTGCACTTTACAACAAATTGCTCATACAGTTGTAGCTCCTGTGCAAGGGGATACCCAGAGATGCAGAACAGAGCTTCAGAGTCCAACAAAAACTTAGGTTTGAATCATAAGTTCATCATTTATTGGGCAGGATATTCTACCTCCTCAAGCCTCAGCTTTACTATCAAAAAATGGGAGTAATGCAAACTTTGCCAATTTGTCGTGAAGATTAAATGGAATGGCTGTGCAAAGTATGAAACAGATTGTTAATAAATGTTAGTTCCTCTCCTCTCTACCCCTTCTCATAGACTGTAAGAATTCCCTTAATGGAAAAATATTTCTTACTCTCCTTTGTATCCCTGGTAAATAACACAATAGACATTCAAATGTTGTTAGAAAGAAGGAGAAAGGAAGTGAGGAAAGCTGGTGAGAAGGAAGGGAGGAAGGAAATTAAATAATTGAATGAATGAAGCTAGGAGCAAATCAAGAGATCCTGATCTGTTAGAATTAAGACAGTAGCTGTAGACATTGGTCACATGACTTTGAGAATGCCCAGTCCCTCCCTACTAATAATCTCTGAAAGGGTATGTGCAGATACTACTGAGTAACTAGGAAAAGACTGGATCAAGAGACTGGCCGATCCACCAACAGAAGGCAGTGTAGTCCAATATAGGATTGGCACACATACTTTAAAAAAAAAAAAAAATCATTCCTCAAATTGTTCATTCCTAACCCAAAGGTTGGATGTTCAAACTTACCACCGCTGCCCAGGAGAAAGAAGTGGCAGTCTTCTTCCATAAAGATTTCAGCCTTGGAAACCCTACGGGACAGTTCTACTCTATCATACAGGCCTATAGTGTCTCTACGCATTGGAATCAACTTGACAGCAACGAGTTTTTACTCTGTTCTAAGCACTGGGCTTGGTATAAAAGAGGATACAAATAAACTGATCTTACTCTAGTGAGGTCTCAATTATTAAGGAGGATGTAATATTTAGAATTGAAATTGACTGGATGGCAATAGGTTTTTGTTTGTTGTGTCTTAATATCTAGAAATGGAGGCAGTGGTGGTTCAGTGGTAGAATTCTCACCTTCCCTCTGGGAGACTGGGGTTCAGTCCAATGCACCTCATGGGCAGCCACCATCCATCTATCAGTGAAAGCTTGTGTGTTGCTTTTATGATGCTAAACAGGATTCAGTGGAGCTTCCAGACTAAGATGGACTAGGAAGAAAGGCATGGCAATCTACTTCTGAAAATCAGCCATTCAGAACCCTATGGATCACAACAGTCCAATCCTCAACAGACCATGGGGATGGTGCAGACCGGCCAGCATTTCCTTCCATTGTGCATGCAGTCACTATGAGTTGGGGGTCGGCTTGGCAGCAGCTAACAACAATACCTAGACTAGTGATATGCTGATAAACTAGCTGTCTGGAGGGGAGGGGGAAGACTTGTATAGCATTTGCCAATTTCCATAGTGTAAATACTTCCACTATGGCTGATTTCAAGCTAACAATGATTTACTCATAATTATTTAGCTAAAATCCCTAAGTATTTAACAATTGGCTCCCAGGAGCCCTCCGTACACCACTGATGCTCCATTACCCTCACTTTTCTTACTCTTGGCATCTACCTTGCAGAGAATGGAACATATCAGCTTTTTATACCCTCACTTGCTGAAGGACAAGGAAAGTAAGATGAGAGAATAGAGAAGCTGCTGATTTTTCTGTCAGTGGTTCTAGAAAAGGAGGTTGGACTGGGAGTGTCTTAGTCATTGAGTGCTGCTATAACAGAAATACCACAAGTAGATGGCTTTAACAAAGAGAAAATTATTTTCTCACAGTCTAGTAGGCTAGAAGTCCAAATTCAGGACGTCAGCTCCAGGGGAAGGCTTTCTCTCTGCCGGCCTTCTCATCAATCTCCCCTTGGTCTGGGAGCATCTCAGCGCAGGAACCTCAGGTCCGAAGGATGTGCTCTGCTCCAGGTGCTGCTTTCTTGGTGGTATGAGGTCCCCCAGTCTCTCTGCTTGCTTCTGTCTTTTATATCTCAAGAGATTGCCTCAAGACACAATCCAGTGTTGTAGATTGAGTCCTGCCTCACTAACACAACTGCCACCCATCCTCCCTCATTAACATCATAGAGGCAGGATTTACAACATATAGGAAAACCACACCATACCTGGAATCATGGCCCAGCCAAATTGATAACACACATTTTTTGGGGGACTTAATTCAATCCATGACAGGGAGGAAGTTGAAACTATTGGCTAGATGTGTTTATGGGTTTAAATTATCCCCATTCTCTCTGTCCCTCATTACTACAGATAGCTGAGAGCAGATGCTGTAATTAAATGTGCAAAATACAAACACATTTTCTGACCAAATATAGTATTCATGACTACAGCCTGGAAATCGAAATGAAGAGACAGAAACTATGCTAGAAACCTAAGAAGGGACAAGCTCATGAAGATGGCAGAGAAGATGTTAAAATGGGAAATCAAATAACTTCTCTGTGTAGAAATGACATGGAAAATGTTTATCTGAATGTTAAAGATCACAGCAGCACCTTGAATGAAAACCTAAACAGGAACAAGCAGACCAGACTAACAGAAGGGAAAAACCATTTAGCAAAAAATAAATTTATATCTTAAAGACTGTTGGAAACTGGGGAAATACAGGAAATTTTTATGAAGTTCCATGATGGTTTAACTAGCAAAAAAAGTCTCACTCGCTTCACCATAGCAAAGGGGCAGCTTGGGTGCAAACAGTTAACTTGCTTGGCTGCTAAGTCAAAGGTTGGAGGTTCATTCAAGTCCACCCAGAGGCACCTTGGAATAAAGGCCTGGCCTTCCCGTCATCTTCTCCCTAGATCTAACAGAGGTGAAGTCATGAAAGTAATTCTTCACAGAATGTGCTCCTGCTTTCCAGGGCAAGTCAGAATTCCTGTAAGTGAAGGGTGTAGTTCCCATGAGAGCTGTCTATGAAGGCGGTTTTATTTACGGCTCAGTAAATGTTTATTGAACTGAAGTTAGCCCCATTCTGTGTGACACTAGTGGGCTGATGCAACTGTCCTTATTGACCAAGCGTGGGCAGGGGAAGGAAGGAATAGCCAGCTTTGCTTCTGTGACTGCAGCTTACTATCTAGGCATTTGGGACTCCAGGACCTTTAGCGGCAACTCTAGCAACAGCTGTTACTTTACTTTAGTAATAAAGTTAAGTAACCTGAACTCAAGCCACATAGAGGAAAAATAGAAAAATCAAAAATATGTGAAGATGAGAATACAAGAAAAACTATGTCTATGTAGGAGGGGAGAAATAAAACTGTCACGGAATCGTTTTTACGTACAGATGGGCAGGAGAGGCACGGGAATAAGCTGTATTTTCATTCTGTTCAAATGAAATGCAACTCAATAGTGAAAATGGGACCGCTGATAACTTAAAAAAAAAAATGTATCTAACAAAAATGCTGTATTTGGGGCTGGTCACTTGTTTCAAAACCTGACATGAATCAAAGGGAGAGACAAAGAGACAGATTTAATCTTAAAAGTATTCGAAATCACTGAGTTACCCAACTCAAGGAGAATATAATCACCCTCTTTCACTGGAGTAGAATACTGCCAACAGGGCTGTGTCCGATGAGCTGCAAGGACAATTTTATGATACAAAAAGGGAGAAAATAAGGTAGGAACTAATGATGCCATTATACCCTTGAATGGGCGAAAGAAAGAATGGGCTATCCTAGTGAGGACAAGAGGAAAGGCAGTCCCCCAGGCATCGATGACTGTGTGAGTCAGAGCTGGCAGAGGCAGAAATGAGATCACAAAACAGCATGCATGGGAGGTTTTGGATTTTAAAACAGCAAATAGAATAGAAACGTTGAGGAGTTAAAATTAATGCAAAACTATAATGTAGATCAAGACATTGTGAAACCCAGCAGAAGCTGAATCTTGAGAGTAGGGTAGAGGAAGCCAAGAACTAGAACTATCCCACGTGGTATTCCAAAGCCCTTCTTTCTAAATTTTAGAGGAAGAAAAATGTGATGTTCAAATAACTGTAGGGCTTACAGGATAGCGAAGACGAGTCTACACAAAGAGTAGAAGGGTGCAGCTTTTGCAAATACTTAACAGGAGATCAAGGTATCTGTGTTCAAATACTGACTCTGCCATTAATTTGCTGGGTAATTGTTTTCCCCCCAACTCTCATAACCTCTCCGGGTTTCAAATTCTTCTTCAATAAAATAAGGGAGCTAAAATATGTGATCCGGAAAGTGGTTTCAAGCTTTAAAATCCTAGTAAGTTAAAAACTGGGAAAGGAGAATACAGGCCTCTTAGTAAATGAAAGGCCTTAGATGAATGACAGCACTTTTTTGCTCCGAATGGTAGGAATGACCACTCCGATCAGAGTGGGCTCTGCCCAGCTGTCAGCATTGGAACAACGGCTGCTCAGCCCTCTGAGGACAACTACAAATGGAAAATAAACGGATAGTAAATTCCCCAGGTGAAAATAGGAGGAGTTCCCCTCCTCCACTGCTTTCTCCTCATTTTACTTCAGATAACTTGTAATTGTAAATTGTCTTTCTAAAAAGTATGTAAATATAACTTCAGGTAATTCTCCTACACCTTCCTGTTTTTTCATGGACAGAGATTAGCATAAACTCTGGTGGCCCAGCCCTATCTCTGAGGCCAGAAAGATTAGAAAAATTAACAATTATCTTTAAAATATGAATGTAATGATTGTACCTCCTTACCTACATAATGGTTAAGATTTCTTTCTGTCTTTGCAATCTCTTTAGTGGATTGCCTGTGATGTATCACATTCTGCTAATGCTTATTCAATAATAAAACTTTCTTTTTTTTTTGTGGAGAGGATTTCTGGGTTGGGAGTAGATTTCATTACTAATAACTTTTCCCCAACAGCCCCCATCTGCCCTGCCTAAACCCACAACCCAGAAGGGCACGGCCTGTGTCTCAAGACATTCCATCCCTTGGATTATTTGATGACGTCTCTGTCTCCTACCCTCCTACGAGGGCACAATTTTCTAAAAGCAGAGAAAATCCTTCCCAAGAAAATAAACACTCCCAAAACAACTGTCCCATTCTGTTACCTATTTGGATTACATAATTACTGTGAAGACTTTCTTCCTGAAACACCACGAGAGAACTCTCAACTCATAATGCTAAATTGTCTTTTCTCCACTGTCCAAAGCCCTAAAAAGTCCCCCAAATCCCTAAAAAGCAGCAGCCAGTGCCCACTGTGACAGTAATGAAAAACCCCACTGCCTCATCTCTGCTCAGGGTAGAAACTGAGCTCAAAATATTTGAAGTCCTTGAGAATATAGATGTTCTGTAAACTATATTCTTCAACAATAATAACATTAATAAAAACCCTCAGTAATGCCTCAAACTGCCCTGCACAGACAGCACTGGGTATTTTTCCTGGCTCTACTGAGGATAAATTAGACAAGTATACATCTTTTGTGTAAAAATGAGGCCACCAATAATTGGGAACTGGCATCACTAGCTACCAAGTAAGAGTCAACCCCCTACCCCCAAACATACAGGGTGAACTCCCCTTTTGGGCGTATTCAGGAAAAAATCACTGGGCCAAGCTGACTTGCATCTTGCAAGGCACAATGCTAACTAAGGTGTGGATATTTTCCCGAATGAGGCTGCAGTAAAAAAAGACTGAGAGTTCCCTTTACAGCCTGATCTAAGCTACTCATCAAAGGAGCCCTGATGGCCCGGTGGTGAAAGTACTCGGCTGCTAACTAAAAGGTCAGTGGTTGGAACCCAACAACTACTCTGTTCTGTGGGAGAAAGATGTGGTAGTTTGCTTCCTGAGGATTTACAGCCTTGGAAACCCTGTGGGGCAGTTCTACTCCCTTCTAAAGGTTTGCTCAACTCGATGGCTATGGGTTTAGTTTTTTTGGTTTTAACCTGTTCATCTGTATCAATGTAGAAATGCTCAGCAGCAATTCCATCTTTGTAATTCTTCTCTAGGAATAAGGACTAGGATATTCCTGGAATGCCTCTTCACTTACAAATCAAAAGGCATACCTTCTGTGATGGGTATGCTTTGTAGCACTGCTTGTTGTGAAGATTAAATAAGATAATGCATGTAAAGTGCTGAGCAAGAATCTGGTACACACAATAAAGTTAATAAATAAATGATGACAGTAACTGTAAAAAAAAAAAAAAAAAAGACTGTCTCCTGAAGTTTATTGACTTACTTGGAATAGGAAGATTGACAAGTAAGGCAATACACAGTTCCACAGCCCACTTTAGAGATGTCTCTGCTGTCCTCTAGCTTTCTCATAACTAGTCACTTGCTAGCTAACAAAAATGCAAGGAATCCCTGGGTGGCAAAAATGGTTAAGTGCTCAAACACTAGCTAAAAGGTTGGCAATTCAAACCCACCCAGAGTCGTCTTGGAAAGACAGGCCTGACAATCTGCTTCTGAAAGGTCACAGCCTTGAAAACTCTGTGGAGCAGTTCTACTCGGCACACATGGAGTAGCCATAAGTCATAATCGACTTGACAGCCAACTACAACAACAACAAAGCACTAATGCAGAACTTCACAACTCCACAGGTAAAACACCTCGTTAGTGCCTCCCACTCTGAATAGTTGAGAAATCTGGACTGTTTGAAACAAGGACACTAGAAATGCAAAAGACCTTTAGGTAATTCCACAAAGCCCCTTGGCAGTGCTCATGTGGAAGTTTTGCCAAAAAAGTTAAACATCCCACACCAAACAACTGTTGTCAGGGGAGAAAACAGGGTACAGAAAGCACAGAATGCAAGCATCCTAATGAAAACCTGTCTTCCCATCATAGATCAGACCTAACACTCTAGCTCTTCTTTAAATAATAGGTGACAAATAAACTATTCCTAAGGCACAGCTAGCAATTTTTTGTTTCTCTCTGCTGTTTAGATGCACTTGGTTTTGTTTCCTTCCAGGCACAAAACTGTCTTTCAAGAGCTTCATGAAAATAAGATATGCAATGATTAGGTGTTGCTATAATTTATAAGCATTTTCTACTTCCGTCAGGGCACATACATGATATACTGGGTTCACCTTCTGCACATAGCTATGTAGGAGATAAAAGAAGGCAAAACAAATAATGCCTAGGCTCCAGAAAAGATGGTATGTTTGCAATAGCTATGAGACAATGTGGAGAAAAAAATAAATGGCCATAAAACTTTTAATTTTTATTTTGTGTTATATCTATTAAACTTGTAAAAGACTAGGCCACATCATCAACTTTCTAATTTCTAAACCGTATTTTTGGAAACACAAAGGGCATTATTAGTGTTATGCCTATTTAGCTTGTAAAAGACCAGGCTCCTTGGCAATTCTTGTAGTTTCTAAACCATGCTTTCAGAAATGCAAAGTGTGGGTATAACCCATGACTTTAGAGACAGGCAAGTAATATTCTATTCCTTGCTGAGTATTTGGCTTATTTCACGTGACATAAGTTTTTACGGCAACCCTCTATTACCATGAAATTGTATGTTCTCTACAATTCAAAGCAGTAAGTGTAGCTTGTAGAAGATAGGTTTTTTTTTATTTTTGTTTTTTAATTTATTTAATACATTCTAATCAAATAGTAACACCAGTAAATAGACACTTTGAAAAACAGGCAGGTATTCCCCTGTATCTGGAAGAAAATTAAATCAAAGTATTCTACATGGTAGAAGGGAGACAACTGCTGATGTCCATAGTTAGACAATTCAAGGACAACTTGGAAATTTTCTAAAGCCATTTCCAAAAACTCAGTGGCAATGGGCTGGAACACAGCTACTTCAGCATTGGTGTTCTTAACAGGGATTGAGTTGCACCTGTATAGCATGACATTCATGTCTTTAGCCGTAAAGGAAAAGAGGAAGTCTTTTCCGTTTGCACCAGTTTGAAATATTTCTGAAATAAGGCTCCCTTTACATGGATTACTACAGTACTCATTCACATTAGAGAGTTCATACACGTAGTAAGAAGACAAATACAGGATTTCATGGTCAATTTTTTTTTTTTTTTTGATTTGGTTAATTGCATAAAATGAGGGATAAATATAAGCATGATCTGTTTAACAAAACTCCTAGGTACATCAGAATGCAAAATATAAAATGTCCTAAAATAGGCTCTGATCACCAGGCATATGAAATTGAAGTGAAGCCTGTGTCAGCTTGGTTCCTTCCACTTCTTCAGAGCTCCGATGAGGATCTCTTAATCTACTACCAGCACTAGGAACTCTGACCTAGTGGAAAGGTCCCACAGAAAGGCAAGGTATTCTGATAAAAGGCTCCTACAGCCTTCCCTTGGAACCCTTTTTTACTTTAAAGGGATCAACTGGTCTCAGTCAGCTTTAGGAAGGGAAGTATCGTTCAGGTGAAAAATACATGGGGGAACTTTGAATACCTAGCTACCTCTTCACACACTTAAATTAGATTGACTTCAACTGTTCTTATAAAGAATTCCATGTGGTTAGTTATCCAGAGCATCACTCAAGTTTTGGTTCTCTTTTACATAGCTGCATTTGGAGATACTATAGATGAGGCATGTTTCGAAAAAGAGAAACACTTATACCTGGAATTTATATTCTTCCAAGTAATCTTTTAGTCTTGTTGGTAAAGGCAGTCCCCAGATGGTACCAGTACATTTGTTAATGGTGAGTCTACAGAGATGCTGCAGAGATGGTGCTGACGTGTAGAGCGGTTTGGTCAGATAAAGGTGAACAGTGCCGTTCCGGGGGGCCTCAGAGCCCGTCCCCTTATCCTTGCACATCTGAACATAGTAGTCGATCAGGTGAACCACACTGTGAAACTGTTTAAGCTTGGACTTGACGCATATGATTGAGTCCAATCTGAATTTCCCATCTTGGTATTCGATTCGTAGATTAGTTGGTCCAGCTGATGTTTTAACAGATATTGTTAGTAGGTAGTCTGAATGCGAACTATCTCTAATCAAGAAAGTTCCTTCTGGTGTCTCTTTTAATTTCTCTTTGGCTTCATTAACAGTCATATTTCCCCAGTACCATCCTGGGGTTTTTATTCAAAAAGAGAAAAAAAAAAAAGAGGGTAAAATAATTATTATAAAAATCTTTAGAATAGGAAAAGTACTTGGCAATAATTTTCCTAGCTCTTAAAAAAAAAGTTTGTGCGTTAAAGTTTACCAGGGGCTGCCACACATATTTTTGGTAGAAATTTAATGACATTTTAGGTCCATTTTATTTTATGAACACAAACTAGGCCAGTTTTCAAGAAAATAACGTTCTGTAACTGTTTAAGCTATCTTACCAGTTTCTCCTAAGGAAACAAAAGAACATTTGCAATATGACACACTGGCTGACAAACCATGATGTATTATTTAAGTGAAACAAAAAATTTAACATAGATTTGAAATAAATCAAGAGTCCGAAATAAAAGCCTTGCCCTTAAAAAAAGTGAAAACCCAACTCCAGTAATCCCAGTCGAGTAAAAGAAGCAACTTTTAGGGTGGCTTGTGCTCCCCACCCCATGACCCAAAAAAATCTGTTAATGGCTGCTCTAATTGTTCAAAGCCCTGGAAAACACTGCCATTTACCTGTTTAAAAAGTACAGTTCTAGTACAATAACTTGTTTGCTGCTTTTGATTACAACTGCCGTTCGGTCACCGAGAAATGACGGAAGCCCAAATGATAATTAGTACTTCAGATTTACAATCTGAACTACCCTCTTTTGGACTTTGCTTTAATCCAAATTCAATCACAACCATGGGTCGCCCCAGCATTCCATATTTGATCTGCCTCCACTATTTCCCAAGCCTATCCCGTTTTCACAAAGGACTCAGTCATTCTGCATTTAAGAAGTTTAAACCTTGTGTCCTCCCTTTCCAAAAAACCTGCTCGGAGACGTACAATCTGTGGGTCCCTCCCGCTGAGGGAAAGCCCGAAACCCCAAGGAAAGACAGGAACCGCAAGCGAGGGGACTTTTCCCTCTCCCTAGTGCTATCAAAACTTCAACTCTGCCCCAAACGAAAGGTTTTAGGATCCAGATTTTGAAAGCCTGCGTAATGTGCCAGAATTTAAAAAAAAAAAAAAAAAAATTTTTTTTCTTCTTCTTCTTTTAGATGCCAAGAGGCGACAGCGAGCTGCGCAAAGCTCAGGACTGCACTTGAAACAAGCAATACCCTGGCTCGCCAGCCCCTGGTGGCCTCGCTGGGCGCGACTTCACTGCCCCGGCTCCTCCGACCAGCCGCCGCGGCAGTCTTTACGGCCCTGGACTTGGCAGCCAAGATCCCGGACTGCGGCGGCGGCTCAGCCAGGGAGCCGGATGCGGCTAGAGCGGCCGTGAGCGCGGCGACCACTCGCCGCCCTTGCCTTCCGCGGAAAAGGGAGGCGCACAGCACTTTTTCGGCCACGGTTCGAGCCCGAGTGCCGACCACTGAGCAGCCGCGGAAAAACAGTGAAGGTCCAGGGCCCTATGAGGTTATTTCCAAGGAGTCCTTCTCGCGCTCTGCCCACTCCTAGGCTTCTGTATCCCACGAGAACCACTTTCCTTTCGCATTCCCAAGGATCCCATGGCCGTGCGGGCATCCTCTCCGCGGTTCCCCGCTCTGGAGAGGGAACGGAAAGCGAGGGGACGGTTGTCCAGCCCATTCTTTGCTTCCCAAGTCGACCCCACATTCCAGCTGCGTTCCTCGCCAATGCAGCCCCCAACCCCATCTCTGGGGAGGCCCCCGTCCCGCAGCCCCCGCGCGTCGCGGCGGGTCCCTTCCCTACCAGTTTGACTGAGCTCCCGCAGGGCCGTCGCCAGACGAGCTGCCTCCGGAGGCGGTTCCTCCGCCGACTCCACAGTACCCCACTGGCTCCGCGTCCCTTCCGCGCCATTCCCGGAGGGCTCAAGGCACCGCAGGGTCATGGGGGAAGGGTCACCGCGGCAAAGGCAGGTGTCCGCCCGAGCTGGGGCCAAAAGCGGGGCACGCGTCCTTCCTTGAAGTTAGTGGGAACCCCAAAACGAGTCCCTGCGGGGTGTCCGAAATGGCAACGAAGGGGGAGGGGGTAGGGAGCTGCCGGTTCTTCCTCCCCAGGTCTGAGGGGACCGACAGCAAAGTCCCCCGCAGGCGCGGTCACCCACAGTTCGCCTGTAAAGAGAAAGTAGCGGATTGGGTCAGTCCAAATTGGACCCCTGCGGCTGGGGTGCGGGAGCAGGAGAAGTAGAGACGTGGAAGATCTCGGGGACTCCTCTGCTCCTGCACCATTTAACCCCAAGCATCCACTTACCGCCCTTGTTCAGCTCTAGAGAAAAAAGGATAAAAAGAGAGCATGGATCCAAGATGCAGAGTTGGCAGGGGAAGGGGGGCGTGGGGAGACAGGATGAGGGTGGGGAATGGGGTGTCTTTCCGCCCGCTGCTGCACGCTGAAATCAGGCTAGGAAGAGCAAGAGTCACCTGCAGGTCTGGTGGGAATAGGGTGTTGTCAAGGGCAAGTAAGGGAAAAAAAGGCAAATAACAGGAGAGATCCCCATATTGGCAACTCCATCCACAGCCTGCGCAGTCCGCGGGCCCCTGGAGGGAGGCAGCCGGCACAAACCTTGTTCCTCGCCCTAAAGCGCAGCGAGGCTCCCGGGGTCCAAGCCACCAGCCTGGGTCACGGAGGCGCGCGAACGGCCGCATCCACGCCCCGGATCTGCCTCGGCCCCACACCCGCTCCCCCACCCCCGCCTCCCGGTGCTTGCTCGCGAAGGGGTGGGGGGCGCCGCTAGGCGCCGCTGCGGCAGCTCCCGGGCTGGGCCGGCCGCTGCAGGCGCTGTCGAGGAATCGGCCCGAGCGGGAACTCCGAGCTGGGGCCGAGAAGGTGGCAGCGAACGCGGCGGGACGTGCAGACGACATCGCCGAGCCCTTACCTCGGCCACCTCGGCCTCTGCTGCCGCCGCCGCCTCCCCAGTGGACATGGGGCAGAGGAACCGGGAGGCGCCCGGGAGAGGAGGGGTGTCTGCCTGAGTTTCCCCTATTGACGTTTAATTTGGAAACACGATGCCCGGGGATGCGACGCGTCCTCCGCTCTACCGCAGCGGTAGCCGCCGGAGTTCTCCGCGTAGAAGGCAGACAGACGCCCCGGGAATCATCGCCTCGACCCCCGGGCTCCGACACCCTCTCGCGCACAGCCTGGGCAGCTGCGGGGTTCTCCACTGGCTGTGACCAAGGAGGTGGGAAACAGAAAGGGAGGGAGGAAGGAGCGAGGGCGGGAGGCAGGCCGGTAGGGAGGAGGGGAAGATCAGGTTAAGAAGAAGATTATTAATCTGGATGGCAGTTTAGGAGGGGAAAAAAAACTCCAGAGACTTTCCGACGCCTGGAAGGAACTGGAGAAAACAAGCGGTAGCGCCCGGCCGCCGAGCAGGTCCGCGGCTCGGACTCTCTCCGCGGGTGCCTGTAAACTGCGGAAGCAAAGGCCGCCTGCCACTCCCCAGTGCACGCGGCCGCGCCCCATGTGCCCTCCCCAGCGACCCTACTCGGGGCGGAGCCTTCGGGGCTACCCCCACCGGTACCTGCCGCCAGCCCCGGCCGGTACTCCACCAGTGCCCGCGCTGCGGGCGCAGGGAATCCTGAGGCTGGGTGTCTGGGGCACCAGCGCACACTGTTCGCGGCCCGCGCAGCGCCGGTAGCTGCGGGTGAGGAGGTTCATGCTTCAAGGGAAACCCAAACCCCGCGAGCCGCCGCAACGGCGGCGGCGGCGGCGGGAAGACTTGCAAGAGTTAAACGTTGGTCCCTGGAGCAGTGTGTGCGCGCGACTTCCCAGCCCAAGGCACCTCCCCAGCTCCGCCTCCCTCTCCCCCTCGGCGCGCCCCGCCCCGCCCCGCCCCGCCGGCTGCTGCGGAGGCCGCTTTCCAGGAACTTTCCAGGAATCCGCCTCACGTGACTGCAGCCCCCGCTGCGGTTTTAAAGAGGCTCCCGCGCTAATTGCAGGCTTCGGGGGAGACCGGCGCAGAGCGCTTGGGTGCGGGAAAGGGGGCTCTGGGCGCCGGGTAATCTGCCCCCGTTTGATCCCATTCCTGGAGTGAAGCCCCCAGCCACCGCCGACCCCGTTTTGGAAGCTGCAGCCTGCAACACACGTATGCCTGCTTCGCGCCGGAGTCCTCAACCTCCTCGCCCTCGGCCCACCGCGGGGTTTTCGTCTTTCCCATCCCCTCCGCACCTTCTCAACGCGACCCTTCATGTTTTACATTAGGTTGGGCGGTACGGGGGGAGACTGGGGGTTCTCGGAAATGGGCCCTTCCTGCTCTAAGACATACTGATGGGATGGGGAAGCTCCCTACTCAACCCTCCGTAACCACGCCTGGGGGATAGAGGCAGCGGATCGGAGACGGTCCCCTCGGTCGGGGTCCTAGGAGATGACGCGCGGGCGCACAGCGGCGCCTCCTTAAGCGGCGCCGGCGCTCTCAGTCCCCTCCCCCTGGCGCTCCTCGGTTTCTCCAGCACCAGCCCTGCCCGGCTCCGGCCTCCCTCCTCCGCTCCGCTCCACCGCCTCTTTCTGGCCCGCCCCGCTCACCTGCGCCGGCCGCAGAGGTTTGCCCTTATCTTCGCGTCCGGGAGGTACAGGGCGGCGGGCCTCCTTGCCTGCAGTCTGAAAAAGGCTAGTCTTCGCAATTCCCCATAGGACTAAAGCCTCGGAATCTGGAATTCGGAAGGCTCTCGGCACCTATTCCCTACTGGGGACTCTCGCCTCCTCCCACCCGGTGGATGCCGCCTGGTCTTAGTTGGGAACACATCTTCTTGCTCGCATGCCCGCCCTCCGCAGTGTGACCTACTTTAAATGTGACCTACTTTTTAAACATCATTAACATTCACGGGAAAACCGGATGCAAAATTTTGATAACAATTTTTCTTTGAAATACTATTCTATTGCATCACTGTTCAAAAGCTTGAAAGGTCAATGGCCACTTCAGTTGAAGCGGTGGCTAAGGGGAGGTTGGGCGGGGAAGGGGAGGGGACGCGCGGAAGGCGCGGCTTACAAACCTTGCCTGGTGCCCCCTCTGCTGGTTCTGGGAGGAAGCGTGGACCAGCTCCCGGACTCACAATTCTGGGGTCGGGGCCAAATGGTTTTCTCGATAATTTTCCTGCTTTTGAGTAAATAACCCTATACAAATGATAAACTGGTGACTCAGATGGGAGGTATTTTCCAGCTATTAAAGGGCTTTGTCAACGCACAGTCGTGTATCCGGAGTCATGTTTTTTAGAAAGAGTCTGAAGGGAAGGGAGGAAGCTAATTAACCTCTAGTTAAAGCCCTCTACAAAGTAGCTGAATAATTTTGCACGAAGTTATTTACCCTCTTTGGGCTTTGGGCCTTTTCTGTAAAATTAAGGAGCTGAACTCAAGTTCTCAGTAAGGGACTGGGGTGAATGAACATAGCAAATTCCATCTGAGTGTGTGTATAGTCTGATGCTCAACAACTTTAAGAACCAATACATCTCCTGAGATTCCCTAAGTTCTAAATTATTCCATTCTGGCTTCTCTTCCTTGATAGACAATCCTCGTGTATCTGTAGTTTACATTCATTACACTCAGTATTCCTAAAGTTTGACAAAAATAAATATATTTTAACTATCAGTTGAAATAAATTTTCCAGCAACTCTTCTTTCTGTACTTCTCTGTTACTTCCTCAGGACCTTTGCACTTGCTGCTCCCTCTGCCTGGAATGGTCCTCTCCTCAAACAGGATGCATGGTCAGCTCTCATCTTTCCGGCCCCAGCTGAAAGTCACCTCCACAGGAAGCCATTGTCTGCAAGGATTACAATAAACACAATGCCAGGCTTAGCGGCACCAAGCTTTGCACCTAAGTAGGATTTTCTGCTTTTGTTTCTAAAATGTTTCCCAGCAATACCCAAAATTTTGTTGGCCTTTGTAATTCTCAAGAAAGACATATGGAAGCTACTTATGAAAATGTTTATGGGATCATGTTAGGTGGGAAAAAATTAGAATATGAAGTTGTTTCTACACTATGATTACAACATTATAAAATTACGCACGTGGCAAAAACAGAAGGGAATGTGTAGAAATGAAAACAGCTGTTTTTAGTGTGGCAGGATATGGGTGAATTTTAAATTTTGATTTTTCTTAATGTCTCTACTTTGTCCTTTGGAGCCCTGGTGGCGCAATGGTTAAGAGCTTGGCCGCTAACCAAAAGGTTGGCAGTTCAAATCCACCAGCCGCTCCTTGGAAACCCCGTGGGGCAGTTCTACTCCATCCTGTAGGGTTGCTATGAGTCAGAATCGACTGAACGGCAATGTGTTTTGGGTTTTGGTAGATAGAGCTTATAACTGCAGCCAAGCCAGATGGATCTCTCTCTTGACCTCCAGACTTGCCACTCAGCATCACCCTTCCAATGTCTAATAGGTGTCTTCGGTTTACTATGTCTACCCAATGCATCACCCAGGGACACCAAAAATTATCTTAAACTTGCCTGTAAGAAGCCCAATGGTCACTTGCCCCCACCTCCTCTGGCTGCCTGAGAACTTCTTTTAGTTGATTCCTTGGAATCTCCCCTTCAGCTTTGAAATTATAAGGTGTCAAAGGTGATTCCATTTGTTCCTGTATTTTCAGGAACTTATCTGCTGTGTATAGTGGAGCAGGTTCATGGCTGCAGTGATGAGCTGTCTTTCTACTTGAGGAGGGGAGGAAGGGTAAAAGCTGGAGAGTTTCTTCTGTTGCTTGCATGAAGGAATTGTCAGTGTAGGTGTTTGAGAAGGCCTTCCTTTACTTGCTTGAAAAGTCCCTCAGCGTGCCAAATCAGAACTGGAGGTTTTTGCTTTTGCAATGCAGATGTTAT
The DNA here is from genome assembly GCF_000243295.1 of Trichechus manatus latirostris. Lineage (NCBI taxonomy): Eukaryota > Metazoa > Chordata > Mammalia > Sirenia > Trichechidae > Trichechus > Trichechus manatus. The sequence goes on along the minus strand of NW_004444055.1, from coordinate 7,411,529 downwards.
AATTACTAGAAATGACAAGTGCTCCACACGGAGCTGCTGTGGAGTTGCCGAGAGAGTTTTTGGTCTTTGTTTGGGGGCAGGAGAGCTAGAAGATGATCCTTGGCCATGGTGCCTGAAGCACCTGAGGACAGGAGTTAGTCTTTTAAATATGCTTCATTACTTCCTTTTAGAATTTTCTATCCCCTCCCACCCACACACACCACTCCTTGTGATTCTGAGATTCACTCTTCTAGAGAACATGTGACCCAGGTTAACCAATCAGAGTGTCCCATGCACTGCACATAGAAGCTTGTCCAGGAGCATGACCTAAGCAGGGCCAACCAGAGTTTTTTGTTTTTTAATGATTTGTTGTAAATGCTGCAAGAGAAACAATCTCTCCCTTCTGAGATGATGAGCAATAATGACCGTGTAAGCTAGCTTTTCTATTACTTGAAGATAGCCTGTCGAAGAACAAAAGCAAAACTGAAGTTTGAGTGAGAGGGAGAGAGTCCTGAGCACTTGAATCCAACATGCCTGATGCTGTACTATCCTTGGACCTCTCAGATACAGCTTTGCCTGAGCTGGTTTGATTTGGGTTTCTGCAACTTATAGTCAAAGGCATCCTAATGGGAGGGACCAGAATGGAGAATTGAGAAGAGGAACAAGAGAGCTACCTCCTACTTTAAAGGGCATCTCCTCCTTTTCATCTGGTGCTTCTCAGTACTAATTTCCCACTTATAGTGTCCTGCTTGCTCTGCCATCATCATGGAGGACCCTCACTAAGGTCAAAGGAAGAGGAACGGATGCCACCGGCTTCAATGCTTTGGGTCTAGGATGGGGGTGGGGAGAAGCCAAGCAAATAGCTTTCCCCTAGACTTCTGGTACATAGCCATGCCTTCAGTCTTTCCACCCACAGAAGTGGAAAGGAGTCATATTCTAGGGCAGTGGTTGTCAATGCTATGTAAGTCAGAGATCTCTCAGAAATTCTTATGAAATCTAGAGGCCAGAGTTCATAAACCACTTGTCCATGTTGATCCCTACAATGGTATTGTTGGGGGTACCAGGATTCTGAAAAAATGTGAACCAAATTAAAAATCTGTAGATTTTACTCCCCCCTGGCAAAGAAATGCAGATTTCGTCTTTCTCTTGATAAACCATAAGATCTGTCAACATTAGGTCTCATTCCCTCAAGACACTGATCAGCTGAAGCACAGTGATGGCTGCCCCCTTTATAAGGCATGTGCCTGCCCTTCACCACAGTCCTCACTATGCCCTGTGGTCTCCCCAACACTGGACATTACTTGCCTTTTGTCATCACCCTTGCACTGTTGCTTTTCTTATGGTGAAGAAATGTTTCTGTGGATCCAAGTCTCTACCAGAAGTGAGGAGATAAAAGGTAGACCGAAAATACTGAATGTTTCAAGATAAACGGCAGAGAGCATATTTCTCTGTGGAAGCAAAAAATATTCCACTATGTTTAAAAGGCAAACAAAATGCGGCTGGGTTCTCACTTGTGATCTATTTCATTCTTCTGTATTCCTACCTGACCCTGCAGGCATTTGTGTGCAGCACCGCTAAGACTTCTCTGCAGAAAATTGCACTGGGCACACAGATTTGGAGGTTAATGGACAAGCTGAGGCCTGACTGGGAATCCCCAAAGGCCTGTTCACCTCAGGTGAGGACAGTTGTCGTAGGGGGTAGACAGTCATACTACTGAGAGATAAAGGTCTGTCTTCAGAACTGTTTGGGACTCTCTTTATTGGAATTAATTCCTATAGCCAAATGATCACCAATCAAAAGACTTTGCTGCTGGAAAGAACACTAACTAGTGCAGAATAATTTCATCTTCTTTCTGGCTCACGGTGCTCTAACTCTTTGGTCTCCTTGTTGTTTCCAGATATACCAAGTCTGCCTCAGGGCCTTTGTACTTTGTTGTTCTCTCTGGAATGTTCTTTCCCCAATATTCTTGTGGCATTGCTCCCTCATTTCATTTAGGTCTTTGCTTCAAGAGGCCTTCTATCCCACCTGTTCTAAAATAGCAGCCCTTATCAGTGACTATTTTTTTCTCCTGCTTTATTTTTCATCCCAGCACTTATCACCACCTGACATTATAATTTGTTCATCCATAGTCTCTCTCCCACTGGGATATAAGCAGAAACTTTGTTATGTTCACTGCTATATCCCTAGTGCCTAAAACAGCTCCTGGCCTATAGTAGGCATTCAGTATAAAGTTATTAAATGAATGAGTGAGTGATTTACAGGCGAGGAATGCATTTACAGGCGAGGAAACTGAATCAGTTTTACTACCTTCTTTCTGGCCTGGATCCCTTTAACATTTGCATCTTCCTCTGCTTAGATGTGCTTCTCAGCTTAATCTTTGGCTTACCCTTCAGACTCTAGTCTGGCACAAAGAGGAACTTGCCTCTCGTGGCTCTCTTGCTCCTTAATCTTCATGAACCTGAACTCACTACAGTAATACCTGGTAGACAGCATGTGAGAGACTCATCCTCTCAACAAACATTTGTGCATCCTTAAATGTCCCAGGCCTTGTGCTGGGGACCCAAATATTGTTGTTGCATGCCATCAAGTCAATTCTGACTCATAGTAACCCTATAGGACAGAATAGAACTACCCCAAAGGGTTTCCAGGCTATAAATCTTCATGGGAACTGATTGCCAGGGCTTTTCTCCTGCAGAGCAGCTGGTGGGTTTGAACCACTGACTTTTCGGTTAGCAGCTGAGCACTTTAACCATTGCACCACCAAGGCTCTCAAATATAGATATACAGTTCTAACTCAGCCCCACCCTTAAGGAGGCCTCAGTCTAGTGAGAGAGACACCACGAACAAATGATTCTAACAAAAGGCGATGAATCAGTACTAGATGCTGAAAGCATAGAGTGGTTTTACAACCAACCAGGAAGCACCTGGGGAAGTCCAGCATGTTTCACAGCAGAGTGGACCTCGTCTGAATTTTTTTTTTCTCATCAGTGCCATGAGAGATTTGGGCTCGATGAACAGTTAAGTTTCCTTGTCATTCTAATCATCGCAAGCTCCGTTCCCCGACTTCCCAAAGAGCTGTTGATGTTGTGATTAGACTTAAAACCTGGGCAGCTTCTACGTGTGTTTGACTTTCCAGAGAAGTTCACAAAAGTCAAGGCCTGGTATGATGATGTGGTAAGCAGAGCGTGTAGAAGAAATACCTATTAGTAAACAACAAACACCACTCCTGGCTTAGTCATGGAATTCTGAGAAGCAAGGGCACTCCGTGAACCAACCTGGAGATTGGCAGTCATCGGTGAGACTTATTTTAGCCACGGCATGAGACAGAGCCACAAAAGGCAGGCCCTACAAACAGGGTTCACCTCCTTAAACCACAGGACGGCCCCTATGCACATCTGCATGGAAAGGCCTTTTCTGTAATCATGGCATATTCAGTTATAATTATCTGCCCTACCATAAAAGAAAGCAATATAATAACATCAGCTTGCCTTTATATGGTGGTTTTAATCTCTCTTTAACAATATATTATAGCATATTTATTTGATTTTATTCTAACAACCCTTGGATGATGATACAAAAAGTACCTACTTTACATGTAAGTAAATTAAGCCAAAGGAGATTAAGTAGGCTATTCTGCTCTTGTAAACAAATTGTCTTTGGATAACAGTATAGGGTTAGTATGAACAAAGGAAACATTTTAGGTGGAAAAGTAGCTTGGAAGGTAAATTGCTTCTAAAATAGGTCATTCAAATCACTGAGAGTGCTGCTCCAATAAATGTGGCTATAACATTCTCAAAGGTTATTTATAAAATTTAATGTAGGCCAGGGATAATAATAATTAATAGGAAAAATTGGGTTCTTTCTGTTTTGTTTTAAAATACACCCAATCAAGAAATTGTTACATTTCAGTATGTGCCAACAATTCCAAAATAAACACTGAAGTAAAGACATTTCTTATAAAAGTTAAAAAAAAAAAAAAAAAAACTATTTTGAAATAAATCTGGCTTTTCCACTATTTGCTGGGAAAGAGATTTTTATTGCCAGTCCTGCTGAACCAGTTACTCTTCCCACTCCTCACCCCCCCACCCCCATTTTAAAACCCATACTTATAAGAGGCAAATTTGTTGGATAAAGTCACCAGGCAAATCCTTGTCTTTATCAACATAATATTTTTATCTCAAGCTCTGCAATGCCCCCTATCCTTCCACACCACCAAGCTTCCCCTGCTTCATGTTGACTGTCAACCAGACTAATTGTATTGTGATCTGCTAATTCCAGCTGTTAAATGGACAAAAGTAAAGATGGCATAAGTGATATGAATAAATAGATGATAATTGATGGCAACTGGGAAATCAAAAGATAGATAGATGCCAATATCTCACACAAAAACTACCACAAAGTAATAAAACACAAACTATCAAAGTTCACTCAAGAAGAAATGGATAACCTGTGGAGCCCTATTTATATAAAGAAATAGACTCCAGGCTTAGAAGGCTTCACTGTAAATTCTATCAAACATTTAAGGAAGAAACAATACCCACTCTACATAAACTTTTCCAAAAAATTTAAGAGGTGGGAACTCTTCCAACTCATTTTAGGAGCAAGCATTATCTTGATACCAAAGACAATTAAGACCAAAAAAAAAAAAAAAAAAAGTACAGACTAACAAAACATTAGTAAATTTAATCTAGAAATATATTTTTAAAGGGGTAATACATAATGACCCACTTGGGTGTATTCCAGAAATGCAAGATTAATTCAACATTCAAAAATCAATCAGTAAAATTCACAATCTCAACAGACTAAAATAGTATAATCACATAATTATCTCTATACATGCAGAAAAAACATTTGGCAAAATTCAATATCCATCCATCTCAAAAATATCTGTAAACTAGGGATGGAAGGAAATTTTGTCAATCTGATAAAGGGTGTATATGAAAAATCTATGCTAATGTCATATTTAATGGTAAAAGATTGAATGCTTTTCTCCTAACATTGGAAACAAAGCAAGAATGTTCACTTCAACTCTTCTTTTCACCATTGTGTTGAAAATCCTAGCCAGTGCAATAAGACAAGAAAATAAGTAAAACTATGTAGACTGTAAAGGAAGAAGTAAAACAAAAAAAGAACCAAACCCATTGCCATCAAGTCAATTCTGACTCACAGCTACCTTGTAGGACAGAATAGAACTGTTCCATAGGGTTTCCAAGGAGCAGCTGATGGATTTGAACTGCCATCCTTTTGGTTAGCAGCCAAGCTCTTAACCACTCTGCCACCAGGGCTCCATAGATTGTAAACGAAGAAGTAAAATTGTGTTTAATTATAGACAACATGATCATCTACCTAGAAAATCCCAAGAAATCTTAAAATAAATAGCTACTCAAACTAATACATTAGTTTAGCTAGTTTTCAGAATACAAGGTCAATATAAAAATAAATTTTTTATATGCTTGCAACAAACAATTGGAACTTGAACATTTTAAAAATAACATTTACAATGGCATAAAAAAACATGAAATACTTAAAGATAAATTCTATCAAATATGTGCAAGACCTATACACTAAAATCTTAAAAATTATATATGTACGTATATATGTGTGTGTGTGTGTATACATATATATATATATATATATATATATACACTGTGAGCAATTAAAGAAGAACTAAATAAATGAAGAGATAGACCATGCTCATGGATGGAGTTCATATTGTTGATGCCGATTATTCTCAAATTGATCTATAGATTCAGCATAATCCAAAATAAAACCTCAACAGCCTTTTCTTTTGTAGAAATTGACAAGCTGATTCTAAAATGTATATGGAAATGTAAAAGACCTAGAATGCTTTTGAAAAAGAATAACAAGTTAGGAGGATTCACGTTATCTGATTTCAAGTTTTATTGTAAAGCTACAGTAGTCAAGACAGTGCAGTATTGGTGACTGGTGTAAAGATAGACATATAGACAAAGGAACAGACTACAGAATCCAGAACTAGACCCACCCATATACAGTCAATTGATTTTCAACAAAAGTGCCAAGGAAATTCAGTGGGAAAATAATAACTTTTCAACAAATGGTGCTGGAACCATTGGACATCCATAGGCTGAAAATGAAAAAGAATTTTGACACCTCATATCATACACAAAAATTAACTTGAAATGGATTATGGAACTAAATGTAGGAGATAAAACTATAGAACTTCTAAGAAAATACAGGAGAAAATCTTGTTACCTCGGGTTAGGCAAGTATTTTTTTAGATAGGATACAAATATAAGCCATAAGAGAAAAAAATTGATACACTGGACTTCATCAAAATTAAAAAATTCTGTTCTTTAAAAAATAATGTTTCATTGAACAATTTGTGTAAAAATTGTTGAATGGGAACCTAAACTGTTGTGTAAACCTTCACCGAAATATATAATAAAATATTATTAGAAAATAATAACAATGTTCCCTCATCCACTGATGATACGAATGTGGAAAACAGTTTGACAGTTTCTCAAAAAGTTAAACATAGAATTACCATATGACCCAGCAATTCCGCTCCTAGGTATATACCCAAAAGACTTGAAAACAGGGACTCAAAGAGGTACTTACACACCAATGTTCATTGCAGCATTATTCAGAATAGCCAAAAGGTGTAAATAGTCCAAGTGTCCATCAACAGATGAATGGATAAACAAACTGTGGCATATACAAACAATGTAATATTATTCAGCCATAAGGAGAAATGGCGTTCTGATACATACTATAACATGGCTAAACTTTGAAAACATTATGCTAAGGGAAATAAATCAGACATAAAACAGCAAATATTATATGATCCCACTTATATGAAATTTCTATAATAGACCTATCATAGAGACAAGCATTCATTAGTGGTTGCCAGGGGCTAGGGAAATGAAGAGTTATTGCATAAGGCGTACTAAGTTTCTATTTGTTGTTGTTGTTGTTAAGTGCCGTGGAGTTGGTTCCAACTTATAGGGACCTAATGTACAACAGAACGAAACACAACCCAGTCCTGTGTCATCCTCATGATTGTTGTTAGGCTTGAGCCCACTGTTGCAGCAACTGTGTCAATCCATTTCGTTGAGGGTCTTCCCCTTTTTCGCCGACCTTCTACTTTACTAAGCACAATGTCCTTCTCTAGGGACCTATCCCTCCTGATAACATATGCAAAGTATGTGAGACAAAGTCTCATCATCCTCACTTCTAAGGAGCGTTCTTAGAAGACAGATTTGTTCGTTATTTTGGCAGTCCATAGTATAGTCAGTATTTTTTGCCAACATCATAATTCAAAGGTGTCAATTCTTCTTAGGTCTTCCTTATTCGTTGTCCAGCTTTCGCATGTGTATGAGGTGATTGAAAACACTATGGCTTGGGTCAGGCGCACCTTAGTCCTCAAAGTGATGTGTTTGCTTTTTAACACTTTAAAGAGGTCTTTTGCAGCAGATTTGTCCATGCAATGCATCATTTGATTTCTTGACTGCTGCTTCCATGGGTGTTGATTGTGGATCCAAGTAAAATTAAATCCTTGACAACTTCAATATTTTCTCCATTTATCATGATGTTGTTTATTGATCCAGATGTGAGGTTTTATTTTCTTTAGGCTGAGGTGTAATCCATACTGAAGGCTGTGGTCTTTGATCTTCTTCAGGAAGTCCTCTTCACTTTCAGCAAACAAGGTTGTGTCATCTGCATAACACAGGTTGTTAATGAGTCTTTCTTCAATCCCAATGCTCCGTTCCTCTTCATACAGTCCAGCTTCTTGTATTATTTGCTCAGCATACAGATTGAATAAGTATGGTGAAAGGATACAACCCTGACGCACACCTATCCTGTTGGAACGACTGCCTCTTGATCTATGTACAGGGTCCTCATGAGCACAATTAAGTGTTCTGGAATTCCCATTCTTTGTAATGTTATCCATAATTTGTTATGATCCATGCAGTCGAATGCCTTTACATAGTCAATAAAACACAGGTAAATGTCTTTCTGATATTTTATGCTTTCAGCCAGGATCCATCTGACATCAGCAATGATATCCCTTGTTCCCCATCCTCTTCTGAATCTGGCTTGAGTTTCTGGCAGTTCCCTGTCAATGTACTGTTATAACTGTTTTTGAATGATGTTCAGCAAAATTTTACTTGCGTATGATATTGTTTGATAATTTCCACATTTGGTTCACCTTTCTTTGGAACAGGCATAAATATGCATGTCTTCTGTTTAGGGAGATGAAAATCTTTTGGAAATGGACAGTGGCATCACTAGGGTTGGTGTCACGCAGCATGGGTAACTCGTGATGTCACCATCCCCCATGGATCTGCTCCCAAATACCAGAATCCTTAGTAATGTTTTTGTACTAATCTTACTCAAGTCATAAACACTGGCAGCAGTGAAAATAATAGCGTGTGTTTGCAGTGCGTGCAGACAAAACCATGTGAATCGAAGCGTCATTGTAATTGGGTAATAATAACAGCTCTGACTGGAGCACATTCCAAACCCAAACCTGTTTCCATCAAGTCGATTCTGACTTATAGTGATCCTATAGGACAGAGTAGAACTGTCCCATAGGAATTTTCCAAGGAGTAGCTAGTGGATTCGAACTGTTGACATTTTGGTTAGCTGCCATAGTTCTTAACTACTGTGCCATCAGGGCTCCAGAAAAAAGGTTAAAATGGCAAATGTTTTGTTATATAAATTTTATCACAGAATTTTTTTAAAAAACTTCCCACAAAAAAACTTTATGAATTATATCTCAATAAAATTGTTATATAAAAGATAATGTTAAGAAAATGAAAAAAAAACACAGAATTAGAAAATATATTTAAAAATCTTATATCTGGTAAAGGACTTGTATCCAGAATATATAAAGAATATTTACAGCTCAATAATAAGAAGATTGAAAGTCCAACTTAAAAAAAAAAAGGTCAAAATATTTGGACATTTTTACCAAAGAATATATATGAATGGCAAATTAGCTCATTAAAAGACACAATTTGCATTTGTTGTTGTTGCTGTGTGCTGTCAAGTTGATGCCGACTCACAGCAGCCCCATGTGACAAAGTAGAACTGCCCTATAGGGTTTCCTAGGCTGTAATCTTTATGGCAGCCGATCATCAGGTCTTTTCTGGTGAGTTCGAACAGCCTACCTTTCAGTTAGCAGCCAAGCTCTTAAACAATCTATCACCAGGGCTCCTTAATTTGCATTTATGGATACATAAATTAAAACCATGATGACATACCATTGCACACCCACGAGAATGTCTAAAAACTTTAAAAAAAAAATTACAGTACCAAAGGTTGGCAAGCATATGGAGCAACCGGAACTCCCATATATTGTTAGTGGTAATGGAAAACGGTAAAATCAATTTGTAAAGAGGTTTGGCAGTTTCTTATAAAGTTAAACATACAATTATTATATGATTCAGCAATACCACTCCCAAGTATTTATGCAAGAGAAATGAAATTGTATATTCATATAAAGACTGCACATGAATTTTCATAACAACTTTATTCATAATTGCTGAAGACCAAAAGCAGCCCAAATGCTCATCTGAATGGGTAAACAAAGTATGCTGCATCCAGACAGTAGAATACTACTCAGCAATACAAAGGAACAAACTACTGATACATTCAACAAGGTGGACTAATCTCAAAAGCAACGTATTAAATATAAGAAGATAGATGCAAAAGGCTACTTATTATATGATTCCATTCATCAGACACAAACAGCTACATATTATATTTTTTATATGACATTCTGGAAAAACAGATCAGAATTTGACAGGGAATGGAAGTGGGTAAGTGAAGACGTTGATTGCTGAGGAGCACAAGGAAACTTTTAGAGTTGATGGAATGTTCTAGATCTTGATTGTGGTGGTGGTTACATGACTGTATACAACTGAAAACTTCATTGAACTATACATTTTAAAAGGGTAGGTTTTATTTTATATAAATTATTCCTCAATAAACTTGATTAAAAAAAGGTAAAACCAGAAAAGAACTACCTTGGCGGAGAATAAAGAAGGGGGTAGGAGGGTGGGAAGCTACAATCTTACATTTTTCTGTCTAGGAAGTCAGTGTACATGAACTGAACAACAACCTTCTTTCACTCTAATTGATAGTTTGGCATTTGTATGGTGCTCACCCTGGGGAGAGAAATGAGACAGGTAAATTGTAATCCCTATAACTAAAGGGCCTTGAACACAACTTCTCTCCTTAATTGATGTTATTCAAGAAAGAGAGTAGTTTATGATTAGCGAGCTTACAGATGGGAAGGGATACTGACTTACCTTTGATACTAAAAAGATTTTAAAATAGCACTCTTACAATTCTTGAAAGGAGCTGAAGGTATTTTACACACATTCTTTCTTAGCTCATGATAGCAAAGTGGGTGGGTAGAAATGCAGACAGAGCAAGATGCTGTGGAAACTGAATAGTTTAGCCCCAGGGAGAGATATGGCTGGATTTACAGGTTGGAAAGAGCATCCTGGCAGGCTCAGTGTGGACAGTGCATTTGATCAGAGCAAAACTGGAGATAGGTAGACATGGTTGCCGAAATTGTCCCTTGACAGATGGGGAAGTCTCTGCTTTATGGAAATGGGGGTAGCAGAGCTACAGGCAGCAACTCAGTGGAATGTGACAGTTGGTTGACTGTTAGGGGTGAGGGAGAAGATGGTGTTGGGGATCACACTAAGGTTTCTGACTTGGTGATGGATAATACTACACCAAAAGAAACTACACCAAAACAAAGGCGAGAGGGCATGCTTGGGAAGAGGTGTCGCCTTGTAACTCGTTTGTGTTGATCTGGGCTTTGAGCTTGTTTTTTTTCCATAAGCCCTTCTCTGTCACAGGCAAAGTGGGGCCCCTCCTCTCTATTCTCACAGTATATTACATTATTTGTTTTATGTCTATCTCTCCCACTTAACTGGGAGCTACCCAAGGGCAGGACCTGTGTCTTCTCCATCTTTGGGTCAAGTCCAAACTCCTTATCATGGCTTACCAGGCCCAAATGGCCTCACCCCTGTGTCGCTCATCACCCCACTGCTTCTCCATTGAACCAATCCTCCCTCACCTCTGACTGAATATTACTGTTACCTCTTCGTGGAATGTTCTCCTTTCCCATGCCCCCTCTCTTAGTCATCCTTCAGGATTCAGCTAAGATATTGTTTCCCTTAGGAAATCTTCAATAACCCCCCAAGCTTGGTAGTGGGGCCTCTCCTGCACGTTCCCACAGCCAACCTGCTTAGTACTACCATTCTGTATTAGAGGGCAGTGGTGGTTGGTTCAGTGTTAGAATTTCCACCTTCCATGAGGGACACACGGGTTCGATTCCCAGTCAATGCACCTCGGTGCAGCTACCTCTCCTTTGTCAATGGAGGTTGGCATCTTGCTATGATGCTGAAAAGGTTTCAGCGGAGTTTCCAGACTAAGATAGGCTAGGAAGAAAGTCCTGGTGGTCTACTTCCCAAAATCAGCCAATAAAAACCCTGTGGAGGACAATGGTCTGATCCTGCTGTACATGGGGTTCCCATGAATCAGGAACCAAAGTGATGGCAGCTAACAACAATTCTGTATTACAATTGCTTGTTTTCCCCATTAGCCTCTAAATGCCACAAAAACTATATCTTATTCACTGTGGTAGTAATAGTAATAATAATAAAAATAATAGCTAACATTTTAGCTAGCATTTATTTATAACATTTATTTATATGCCAGGCATGGCTCTAAGTGTTTTGATGTATTAACTCATTCAGACTTCACAACAACCCTTTAAGGTAGACTCTATTATTATCACATTCTACAGATGAGGAAACAAATACCAAGAGGCATGCAGCTTACTCGAGGTCAACATTCTAAGAAGAGTATTAATAAACAGCAATAACAACCATTTATTGAGTGCTCCCTAGTTCCTAGCATGGTGCCTGTCGGAGAATAGATGTTCAGTAAATGTCTGCAGAATTGATTTGAGATGAAGAGGTTGTACTTGAGCTGGCAGCTTACATCCAGCAGAGAAGAGAGGACAGACACCAGGCAAATCTCTCATAAACATTAGGCACTTACACCAGGGTTAGGTGCCAGGAACACAGTGGTGAAAAAACTCTCCAGCATAGCTCCTCTAAGGCCATAAAGAGGGGATCCCAGCTTCTCAAAAGAGCTCCAGGAAGCCATTTCATTTCCCAGGGCCATACTCTAGACTTTTCTTTCCAGGTGCTGTCAGATTGACTCGGACTCATGGCAACCCCGTGTGTGTCAGAGTAGAATTATGTTCCACAAGGTTTTCAATGGCTAATTTTTGGAAGTAGATCTCCAGGCCTTTCTTCTGAGGCACTTCTGGGTGGAGTCGAACCTCCAACCATTATGGTTAGCAGCTGAATGAGTTAACCGTTTGCACCACCCAGGGACTCCATACTCTAGACACAACCCTAGAATCCCTTTTACCAATTTCTTTATCCTAACCTGTGCTGACCTATGACCCGGTGACCCTCTCACTTTCCCCTGAAATGCTTTCACACCCCACCCTCACCTGACCATATACTGACTCTCTCCTGTCTGTGTGTAGTGTGTCCTGATGACTTTCCTGGATAAAACTACTAAAGCTGCTGTGAATAATGGGGGTGCCTCCGGCTGGGCTGTTCATTCTGCATGTAGGTCATTCAGAGAAGGGGCGGGTCCTCAAAGAACAACTCAGAACTGAGAAAGCAGTGCAGCAGTGGTTTTCAACCTCAGCCACACTACAGAAACACCTGTAGAGTTTTTAGAACACCAGTGCCTAGAATAGACCCCAAACTGATTGAATCAGAGTCCCTAGGGATGGGACCCAGCCGTCGGTCTTTTTACAGCTCCCAGAGAGGTTCCGAGGTTGAGACCCGCTGCAGAGGAGCTCAGCCTCTCTGTCTCTGGGCCTTGGTCTGCCTGGTCTAGAGTTTGAGAGCAGTGGGTGAATAAATGTGTGCTTTCCACGTGGGATGGGATGCGTTGAGCCCTGGAGAGCAAGCAAAGCCATGTGAGCCTGACTTCAAGAAAGCCCTCTGCGGCTGGCTGTGCTGCAGTCATGTGCTTCTGGACATCATAACCTGGTCTAGATGTTGAAGGGAAAACAGCACCTCCCCACACACTCCGAGAATGATAGGAGGGTAGTGGCAGTGCTAATTGGTTCTCCACCCCCAGGACTTTATCTGTCTTCTGAATTGCACCTGGAGCTTTCTACTCCCTAGAGATATTGATATGCCTTCTATGTCCCTTACAGGCTAGAAGCTCAGTCCCCAGGGGAATAGAGGGTACAATGATCTACCTACCCCCCGATGCAGATTGTCTCCCTTCAGTGCCAATTTCAGAAGTTTGCATTTTTTGTTTTGTTTTGCTGAAAATATACACAGCAAAACCTGCACCCATTCCACAGTTTCTAGACATAATGATCAATGACGTTGGTTAAATTCTTCACGTTATGTCAACATTCTCGTTATTTCTGTTCTAGTTGTTTCACTTTCGTTTACTGATTCTTCCTGCCCCTGAAACCTTGTCATCTATGCTTTAAAATAGCTTCTGACCCTTTGGTCTTGTATAGATAATTTTTTTTTAAAAGTAACACAATACTCAATGGTGTCAATCTTTACTCTTTGTGCTAAACTGTTACTTAGTTTAAAGGAGACTTCAGAGGATAGTTTGAATTATCAGAAGGTTGAGTTTTAATTTCATTAAGGCAAATAGCAGCATCCTTACATATGTCCTTTTGATTTGGCTTTTTGGCAATAGCTGGCTTTAACCGGAGGTATCCCTGCCCTCTCCCGGACTTTTCCTATACTTCTCTGGCTTGCTCACCAAAATGGGGTGAAGGAGAGCAGATTGGAAATAGCCAGGAAACTATAGATAAAGGCATCAGATACAATAGCCAGAATAGGAGTTATTACTATCAGTATTGTTGCTAAGATTTATTGAGGATGACCTATATTCTAAGCACTGTGCTTAGCACTTTACAGGGATTATTCCATTTAGTTCTCTCACCCAATCCTATTAGGCAGGAAATATCACCATTTTATAGAGAAGAAAACCAACGTTACACAGTGGAGCATTGCCTTGAACCTAGGAATCTTTCTGCTTGGTGCTTCACCAGGAAGGTGTGAGCCTAGAATGTGTAGAAATATAAACAGATGCCACTGCTGTTGTCAGCTGCCATGGAGTTGGTCACCTAGTCATGGGGACCCCATGCAGAATGAAACAAAACACTGCCTGATCCTGCACCGTACCCATGATTGATTATAGGTGCAACTGTTGTGATCCAGATGGTGTTCATTGGCTAATTTTCAAAGTAGATTGCCAGGCCTTTCTTCCTAGTCCATCTTAGTCTGAAAGCTCTTCTGAGACCTGTTCAGCATCATAGTAACATGCGAACCTCCACTGACAGAAGAATAGTGGCCGTGCATGAGGTGCACTGGCCAGGAATTGAACCCGGGTGTCTGTCACGGAAGGTGAGAATTCTACCACTGAACCACCACTGCCACGCTAGATGCAACTAGCCAAGCAATAATTAGCCCTCCCTGAAGCTGGTGTGACCTTGAATGAGGGTTTGGAGGCACAGGTTGGGGAGAAAAGAGTCTTTTTAAAAGAAAGGAAAGATTAAGTTACAGCAGTGGTTCTCCAAGTGTGTTCCTCGACTCAGGAGCATCAGAATCACCTGGGAACTTGCTAGAAAGGCAAATTCTCTGGCCAGAGCTGAATTCACGAGTGTGTAACCAGCGCAGTCACACAGAACCCTGCATTTCACGAAGCTACTCTGCAGTCACTGTCTTAAATTTCTTAATTTTATCTTTGAATTTCTGTTTTGCAGGTGAAGTCTGATGGGACCATGGAGGAAGCACTGGGGACTTGGAGCCTGAGCTCACGCATGGTCCTGCCTCCTGTTTCCCCCAGGGTGAGTTTTCAGCTGCCTGTTTCCCGCCATCTGGTGCCTGGGAGTACTCTCACTGCCCCAGAACCACTCCCACCCTCTACCCAGGGTGGCAAACAGGTTGTATTGGCAGCGAAGATTTGTATTTGCTGTTGCCCCTGCCCCTGATGGGGGCCTGGGCACAAGCACAGGCAGGTGGAGGCCAGGTGCACATCCCAAGGTGCTCAGACCAGGGCAAGGTGGCAGCTGTCCCCACCTAGGCTGGCAGCACCCTGGCATGATCAGTGGGTGACTCATCAGGGTCCTCTTGCCATTCCCGATCCAGGCACAGAGTGAGTCCCAGCCTGGAGGAAGCAATTTCTTCGGTGAGGGAGTGGGGATGTTCACATACACTATGGATGGGGCAGTGAGCCTGTGGGAAGGGGAGACTGACTTCTCCACCTCCATCAGGTGTGCTGCACTTTCATTTTGCAAATTATGTAGCTAACCCTGTCTCTGGCCCCAGACAGACCTAAAAAAAACCCATTGCCGTGATCACGGTGACCCTACAGGACAGAGTAGAACTGCTGTAATCTTTACAGAAGCAGATTGCTACATCTTTCTCACACGGAGTGGTTGGTGGGTTCAAACCGACACCTTTTGGTTAATGACCAAGTGCTTAACCACTAGAGCTCCTCCAGAAAGACCTATTGAATCAAATTTCTCGTGGTGGTGGTTGGTGGTGGTTGTTAGCTGTTGTTGTTGTTAGTTGCTGTCAAGTCGATTCCAATTCATGGCAACCCTATATGTGCAGATTAGAACTGCTCCCTATGGTTTTCAAGGCTGTGATCTTTTGGAAGCAGATCACCAGGCCTGTCTTCGGAGGTGCCTCTGGGTGGGTTCATACCATCAACCTTTCTGCAAGTAGTAGAGCACTTAACTGTCTTAGCTACCCAGAGACTGAACCAAAACTCTTATGGTGGTACCCATGAGAATGCTTTTGAATGTTTTAAGAAGCATTCAGGTGATTCTGACTGACACTGAAGTTTGTGATCCACTCACTGTGTCAGAGGGATGCTAATGAGAACGCTTGATGGAGGAGACAGTACAGCATGGATGGAGAGCTCCAGCTTTGGAGTCAGACGGCCTGGGCTCAAATCCCACTTATTTTCTGAGTCACCATCAGGGACAGATTACCTAATAAGCAAGGTAAGCACATGCTTAGGGCATCAACATTTGTCCAAAGCAAAGGCCTACAGGTGCCAAGCAGACAGGACACAAGGAAGAGTGAGCACTGCGGTGGAAGGGAACTGGCAAGGCACTAAAGGAAACTGATACCAGCTCCAGAATGTGAGAATGTGCCGGCCAGAAATAAAGGTCACACAGGGTCACAGGGGCACCTACTCATACGGTTTTTTTAAGTTATGAGTCCCCTACCACGTCAACACCTTCCCTGACATCTGTCTCCTAAGGTCCCTTCCCGTGTAATTGAAACTCATTATCTCAGCAGGTCTCTTGAGAGCATACTACTTCTTTCTAATAAAAGGGGGTGAGCTGTTGAGTCTAACTCTTGTTACATCCACCCAATATGCAACTAGAGCCAACAGGAGCAGTTACTGGGCAAGCACAGATTATATTCACAGATAACAGGTCTCTGATCCATTTTGAGAGAACTGTCTTGTACATCCATGTCTGCTGATTCAGCAACTCCAGCCAGGAGGGCCAGCAATGCTCTTTGCCATGATAAAAACATGAGGGTATGCTCTTGTGCACGTCCTGGTAAACAACCAATGGGAATGCTAGTCCCAGACGACACACAAAAGTAAGAGAAATGAAATAAATTGGCCACTGAAATGAACTCCATCAAGTTACTTTTTAACTGTATAGCATTTACATACAGAGTTATGCCCCAAGTTTTGTAAACAATAATTTTTATAACTTTAACTTTAAAATATGTTTGGCATTCACATGGATGCAATCTAGCACACATTTAATATAATACTAGCATGGGTAATAATTTAATGTATACTAACATAGCAAAAGCTCAAAAAATACTGGAAATACTAATATTTATCTAACAAGAAAAGTTTTAATTTATGTATCAAGTGAGTTTCATTTTTTATTGTCTGTTGCAAGGGGCACAGTGTTTTATGTTACTCTAGAAATGCTAATAAATGAATTATTAGCACATTAAGAGGACACGAAATTCAATATTTACTTATTGTGCAAAATGTGTTCCTGTTTTGCAACAATGAGTATGTTTCTAAATTTGTCTTCCAAGAAAGCAACAAAGGGCATTTATCAGAACATTACATTTATTTTTTATCAGAATATTTATGCATCTCTGTGTAAGGAAATTGAACAATTCCTCGAGGAAATAAATTAATTGAATATTTAAAT
>NW_004444055.1:7354632-7394178 GCF_000243295.1 Trichechus manatus latirostris | reverse complement strand
TGTATTTTATTTTTCGTTTCCTTCAGATTGACTTTCTTTTAAGAAATTGGTATTGTTATGACTCACAAAACAAACCTGCTCGTGGAGAAGTGGTGCTATTGTTACATCAATTATGCACATATCTCCCACTATGGGAGTTGAACAATTCCACGAAGAAATAAATGTACATGTTATAAATTGTGTGTATACCATAACAATTACATCTTCCTTTTCATTCCAGACTGATTCGGTATAACCTCACATTCAGTTCTGTCTCTTCCACCACAGAAGAAGGCGCCAGTGGCACTATAGTCACGTGACTCCTGACGAATCTGGTCGTGTCCCGCTCAAAGCAAACCAAAACGCATGTTCAGATTGAACATACCCTTGTGTTTGTATAATGCTCTTTGCTATTGCTTGCCCCCGTCGGGTATTAGCAGTGGTCCAATGAACTGTGAAGGCGCAGCATCAAAGAACGCAAAGTGAGTATAAAGTCTGAAAGTATTCTTTCAAGACGAAAAACGCTCCCGTAGATCTAGGAAGGGCCCACCAACAAACGTGGAACGACAGATGAATGAAATTATTTCCGACTGCCTCGTAAGCACTATTTCCTTTGACTGTCTCAGACCTGAAGAACAAAATCACATATTCCAAATAATTTTTTTTTACTTACTCATTTTCAAATATAAATATTTGTGTTAATATCCAAATTCAAATGAAAATTTTATTTTATAAATTTTACTTGTTTTATAAATTTTATTTATTTTCAATTATTCAAATTTATTTGCTATGGTAGAACCAAATTTGAAAAGTGACATAATTTTAAATCCAGATAAAATGAAATGGCAACTAAGTGGAGCATAAAAAACGAAAGCTCAGAAGATAAAGAGAAAAGGATTTGTGAATCCCTAAAGACAGTTCCAAAATTACCTTCGTTTTTAAAATGTAATCAATCAGAAGAGACTTCTGCCATTGAATGCTTGAGTTTAATGGGCACAAATCGTCATACTAGTATTGCTAGTGCTGAAATTACTAGTAGCAATACAAAACAGAATTTGTTCCAGATTCTGCATCCATTCTTTGCTGTAGTAAAAAAATTAATAGTTGTGTAAAAAGTGAAACTATTTTAGAATCTGAAACTGTCACATCACATAAATAACAGAAATACAGATCCTACTCTGTGGAATAATTTTTCTTTGAATGATGTAAATTATTGGATCAAAAGAGGGCCAAGTCATTGTCAACATCACAGTGGACCATTTGAAAATTTGTGTCGAAAATTCCTGGATGGTAAACAAACAAGATTCTGTAGCCAGAACATGTTTGTAGGGTGCAAAGCTAATGGTGAAAATTATTAGAGGGAGTGGCTACTGTTTTCTCCATTAGTCGGCTATGTATGTTGTTTTGTTTGCAAACTATTCAATCTTAAATCATTTAATTTTCGATTTGCTGCGGATAGATTTAGTGATTGGCAAAACTCAAATATGATTGGAAAAACATGAAAACGGTTCAATTCACAGAGATTGTATGTTGTCATATTCAAACTAAAGACGTGTTTTGGCTTAACTCATGAAGTAGAAACCCAAATTAATGAAGAACGTCAGTACTGGGAAACCGGTTTGCAACACGTTGTTGCTGTCTTTATAACAATCCTGAATGTGGGCTATCTTTTCAAGAAAGAAATCAAGTGCTTGGGTCCCCACAAAATGGAATTTTGGAGGGTTTACTTGAACTTGCTGCTCAGTTTGATCCATTTTTAGCAGGTCACATTTCAAAATATGGTAACACAGGAAAGGGCAACACATTGTATATGTCTAAAACAGCATGTGAAGCATTAATAAACTTAATAAGTGATAAATTTCGATCAACTATTTCAGTGAAATAAGTATAGCTCAATATTTCAGTTTGTCTGTAGAGTCCACTCCTGATCGTTCCCATACAGATCAGCTAAGTATTGTTTTAAAATATGTATCTCCAACAGATGGAAAACCTGTCAACCGATTTATCGTATTTTTACACAAATAACGTACACCTTCTACATTTGTTTGCCAACCGCTCCCTCCCTTCTGTGAGGTATTTTTGTAAATGTCGCTGTGACATTACATGTTGAAGTAAAAAAATTAGCATAGCGTCCTAATGAAGATACCTCACAGGGGGAGGGAGCGGTTGGCAAACAAACATAGAAGGCATGAGTTATTTGTGCAAAAATATGGTATCACATTTACTAGCTTAAAAATCATACCAGTGAAGAAATTGCAAATCAAGTACTTTACTACTTATGTGAAGTTTGCAAAATTGATTTTTCTAAGTGCAGAGGCCAGTCCTATGACAATGCTGCCAATATGCCAGAGTGTTATAAAGATATGCAACAGAAAATTTTAGAACATAATGGACATGCCATTTTCATACTAAGTGCTGTGCATTCACTTAACCTTGTAGGACGTAGCACAATAGATTGTTGTCCAGAAGCAGTTGATTTTTTTCTGCTGTTCAGTTACGCTACACGTTTTTTGCTGCTTCGCTTCTACTTACAAACGGGCAGCTCTTAAAACATATTTAGGCAATGATTGAGTATTAAAATGTCTTTCTAATACATGTTGGAAAGCACAAATGCAATCCTGGAATCGTACACTCAGATTCTAGATGCTTTAGAAAATATTGCTGAAGACCAGACACAAAAAGGAGACAGCAAAAGAGAAGCGGAAACCATTGTCAACAAAATGCAAACACTAGAGTATATATTGATGTTGGTTATGTGGAATAATATATTGCAGAATTTTCATTGGATGAGTCAAGCTCCCCAAGATCCAGAAGTAAATTTAAAGACATGCACAGATTTCTACCAGTCATTAACAGGGTATTTACATAATTTAAGAGAAGATTTTGAAAAATTTGAAAACACAACAAAACAAATACTGCCAAATACTGATTATCAAGCAATTTGCTGTTACAGAAGCATTAGAAAGAAATGACTAAATGATGGAAGTGCTCCAGAAGTATTGAGTGCCAGAGATCGATTTTGTGTAACCACGTACTACCATCATTGACACACTTGAATCTTGCATGAAAAGAAGGGCGAAAGTGTATGCAGTTCTTTCAGATTAAATTTTCCTTCTTAAGTAATGTGGATATACCTGATGAAGAATGCATGTAGGCATCCAAGAAATTTGTGCAGGCTTATCCCAATAACTTAAATGCAAACCTTTATGAAAAAGTTGGACAATTTCATTCTTACATGAGAACCAAGTTTACAGATTCAGGAAAGACAAATTTTACTCATGTAGGCATGTATGATTCCATAATAGAAGCTAAAATGCAATGTGTATTTCTCAATGTTGAAATTGCTTTATGCATATTCCTGACTTTAATGATCACAAACTGCACAACAAAATGCTCATTTTTGTCTCTAAAGAGACTCAAAAACCTTCAGCATACAACGATTCAAGAAAGACTCGATTCAGTATCCTTGTTATATATGGAAGTAGATATTATTTGGTAGCTTAATTGTGATGAAATCATTGAAGAATGTGTAAGAGCAAAGAATAGAAATGTTTTTAATTACGTTAGAGATGAAAGATCTATCTAAAAATAAAATACAGTAATTTGTTATAATATTTGTTTCCTGATCATTACATTTTCTTTTATGATATCTTTTCATTTGTTCATTTATAATTATAGCATTTATTACAAAACAAGCATCAGAATTGAAGTATGAGCTGTTTAAAGCAAAATTGGTGAAAGTCAATTTTTCTTTGTAGGAGATCAACAGAATTTTACATTCAATTTTACATTGACACAACTAAGTTCACTGACTCATTTGCTTTGTTGTAGAATATGTGTCTTAGGCTGGGTTCTCTAGAGAAGCAAAACCAGTGAAGCATATGTGTGTGTGTGTGTGTGTATATATATATATATATATATATATAGCTATATATATATATAGCTAGAGAGAGAGATTTAAATCAAAGAAATGGCTCGTGAGGTTGTAGAGCCAGGAAAGTCCCAAGTTCATGGGTCGGGCTGGAGGTTTCTCCTGATTCACATAACTGTAGGGGCTGGTGAATCCAAATTTGGCAGGTTAGACAGCAAGCCTCTGGCCCACAGGCTGCAGAGGCTGATGAACCCCAAGATCGGCAGGTAAGCTGCTAGCTGAAGTCCCAAGAGCTGGAGTCAGATGCAGGATCCAGAGTGAGCAAAAGCCCCAAGCTTTGCCAGAAAGTCCACATGTATTGGATGCAGGCCACATCCCCAAGGAAACGCCTATTCAACTGACTGGCTGCTCATAGCAGAGCTTATCATGGAGATGATTACATTATATCAGATCTCATTATGGAGGTGATTATATCATTACATAGCTGCCAAATGACATCATAACTGCCAAACCACTGAGAATCATGGCCCAGCCAAGTTGACTCACAACCTTAACCAACATAATGTGAGATATTCTTTTTGTAGAAAATGTGTTGTACAGTAAAAATCTTAGTACCCTGCATCCACTAAAAATTTTATAATCCAGTTCATCTCATTCTACTAAAATGGCATTCACCACTTTTGCATTCAGTCACTAATATTACAATCACATTTAAAAAGAAGTTATGTCATGGGTAGCAATACTAGTATATATGTAATGCATATATATAACTCAAGTATCCTGTTTGAATGCTTGAGTAAGCAGAAGAAGAGGAACCACAGATTACGAATGCTTAAGGCCCTCACATGCCTTAATCCGGCCCTGGACACCATGAGCAAGTTCCTTAACTCTCTGAATCTCAGGCTCCTCATTTCTAAAATAGGGATAATTCTCCCTTGCAAGATTGTTGTGGGAGGTAAGTAAGATTGTCTTTGTAAAAGTGCGTTCTTTATGTAGTCAATGAATTGTACATATAGAAATTGTTGAATTGCTGTGTGTTCTGCTGTGTATATTTTCAATGACAACAAAAAATTAAATTATTTAAAAGAAAGTGCTTTCTTTATAAATTGTAATGCTTGTGCAAATGAGCCACAGCACCTGACAGACAATAAGTTAGCAATGAGTGGTTGTTATGTCTTTGTCTTAGTTTTTTGAAAAGCAACACAATGGCACAGTCTTCTCCCCCCAAACCGGGACACTATTATACTTCATTTAACAGTGCAGAGGCTCCTTTGAGGGTAACTCCAGGTGTTATGTTTAAAGACACCATCTCTCTAATTCTGCCCTAAACACATTTCCCTTGCAGCTATTTCCTTTGCATCAATTTATGTCTTATTGGACTCTATAAGCAGAAGCTTCCTGGATGGCTGCTCTGGGGAACCTCTTTTACTTTTTTGGTGGGGATAGCTACCATTTGAATAACCTCTCAGCCTCTTACTGATTTCAGCGGATCAGTTCATTTCTCAATGGACCTTCCACCAATACTTTCGCATCCTCCTCTGAAGGACACCTTCTCATGTATGCTTTTGTGTGCTGCCCAGATTCCCTTCACCAGGCCCAAATGCCCATGCCACAGCTACTGAGTGTTGGCTACTAAACACTTGCAGCTGCACCCTTCTCTGGAGAATTGCCCTTGACCGAAGGAAGCCACATTTCCCAAAAATGTTTGGGACATTGTTCTGTATCTCCAGGGGCAGCCCACAGCCAATGGCCAGCCAATACCAGTAAAAACCAGTTGCCATTGAGTCCATTCCAATTCACAGTAACCCTGTGTGTTTCAGAGCAGAACTGTGCTCCATAGGGTTTTCAATGGCTATAATCTTTCAGAAGTAGATGGCCGGGATTTTCTTCTGAGGTGGTCTGGGTGGATTTGAACTGCCAACCATTCAGTCTGTAATAAAGCACTTAACTATTTGTGCCATTCAAGCTATCTTGGCTAGCCAATACGGACACAAAAGCCCATTCCCTTTGCCTCAAGTTGGGAAAACTTTGTGGTGCCAATCACCCACCAGAGTTTCTCATGGGATCAGGCTGAGGCCGCACCCACCTCTTTGCTAGCTTCTCTTCTGCCCTGTTCTGCTTCACTCACATCCTTAGAGGTGTTACCAGAGAGCCCTCCCTCAACACACCACTTGCACACAAGCCCCCTCTCCAGCTCTACTTCAGGGATCCTAACCTAAAACACACCTGTAGCTTCCTACTCCCTACAGACACCTTTGAATTTTTTATGTGCCTTCTTTGATTGAGAGTTCCTTGAGAATTAAATCCATGTCTAATTTATCTTTGTCTTTCTGTATCCCCTAGCACAATGCCTTGCACATATAAAATTCTCAGTAAATTTCTTGGAATGACTATTTCATATTTTGAAATCATTTACATGGCTTTTGTTGTTGTGAGTTGCTGCTAAGTCGGCTCCGACTCATGGTGACCCCATGTATAATAGCCATCTTCATGATTGTTGGTATGTTTGAGTGCATGGTTACGGCCATTGTGTCAATCTGTCTCACTGAGGGTTTCCCTCACCTTTGCTGGCCCTACTCTTTAACAAATATGATGTCCTTCTCCAGTAATTGGTCCTTCCTGACAACGTGTCCAAAGTAAGCAAGTTGAAGTCTTAAATATTCTGATTTATAGGATTTTCATTGGCTAATTTTCAGAAGTAGGTCACCAGGCCTTTCTTCTTAGTCTGTCTTAGTCTGGAAGCTCCCCTAAAACCTGTCCACCATGGCTGACCCTGCTGGTATTTTAAATATCGGTGGCATAACTTCCAGCATTATAGAAACATGGAAGCCACCACAGTAGAACAAACAGACAGACAGGTGGTGGTTTACATGGCTGTTGTTGTTAGGTGCCATCAAGTCGATTCCGAATCATAGTGATCTCATGTTAGGCAGGGTTAAATGAGTGACTTGTTTTCTCTAATCCCTGGAACCTGGCACACAAACAGTTCAGTTCTCCACCCCTGAAGATGAGAGCAAAGGACTTCAGAAACTGCCTGAGAACAGGCCCCTGTGGAAAGACCTCCAGGCTACTGGCATTCCTGCCTGTCACCAGAGACAGAGAAGTCTGTTCAGAGCCTCACGTGTTTTTGTTCTTTCCAACTCTCTGCTCGATCAAGTTAAACAGTCCCTATGAGTAAATAAATGTGGCAAAGACAAAACAAATATTTTTTTTCAATTGGATTGGTTCACTCTTTGTGTGGGTTCAGATGGGGGAGAACCAGAATGTTTTGATTAAATCAGCCGTTGCCATCAAGTGATTTGCTTGTTTACTAATGGGCTGGCATATTTCTTGTCGTTATCTACCAAAGTGCGAATGCTTGGTATTGTTGATACAACTGCTCTGAACAGGAAAATGGCAAGGTTCCTTAACCTAATGTTCTCACTGTGTTGCAAAGTGTAAAAACAAGAAATCAAAAGCAATGGGCAAAATATCACCCTGTATAATGGCAGAGTAGGGAGAAGAGAAGCATGTGGGCTCTCTCTGTGACCCTTCTAGGGGCTTTTCTGTACAGTGGGGGCAATGGTGGTTCAGTGGTAGAAATCTTGCCTTCCATGCAAGAGAACTGGGTTCAATTCCTAGCCAATGCACCTCATGTGCAGCCACCACTGTCTGTCAGTGGAGTCTTGCATGTTGTTATGATGCTGAACAGGTTTCAGCAGAGCTTCCAGACAAACATGGACTAGGAAGAAGACCTGGTGATCTACTTCCGAAAATCAGTCAATAAATATACTATGGATCACAATGGTCCGTTCTGCAACCAACTATGGGGCTGGCACAGGACTCGGCAGCATTTCATTCTGTTGTGCATGGGGTCGCCATGAGTCAGGGCCAACTTGATGACAGCTAACAACAACTTCTCTTTCATGGGAAAGGAAAAAATAGCTACATAAAAAGGTCATTTCAAAGATATCTGCAAAAAATCTTTAAAAGATATTTCTGGAAAGTTACCAGAATTGGGAAGATTTAGTTCCATCTCCTACTTACAGGCTGGTTTCACGGGAGGGTAACCTGTGCAAGCACAGGGCCCCACACTCAGAAAGTCCCCATGCTTGGTTTAATGCTCTGCTACCATCATCTTGAAGTTCTTAATATTTTTGAGCAAGGGACCATGCATTCTTATTTTGCCCTGGGCACTGGAGATTATGTAGCCAGTCCTGCATACACATGCTATATTTCTCATCCTAGACAGTGAAAATTAATGCTCAGAGTGGTGACCCTGAGGCCTGCAGTTTTCTGAATGATCCAAGATTCAGTTACAATTTCCACATTCTTTCATTCACTCAACACACTGATTAAGTGTCATTATTATTCTAGGTTTTAAGGATAAAGCCATTGTCTTATGGTTCTCTAGAGAAACAAAATATATATAGATATACCCGTAATGATTGGCCCAGGGAAAGTTGGAGCTATGTTAACAACAGGCACATACAAACACACACATACACACGCAGAGAGAGGGAAAGAAAGAGATTTACTTGAAGGAATTGGCTCATGTAATGGTGAGGTGCTGACAAGTACAAAATCCATAAGCCAGGTAACAGGCTGGAGACTCTTGCTTGCTCACACAATTAGAGGGAGGAGAGGTGGCTGACAAGTCCAAAATTCGTAGGACAAATAACAGGCTACAGACTTCTGCAGGTTTGTGTCCCAAAATCTATAGGTCAGGTGATGGGAAGAGTGCAGACAGAGAGAGTTCTGCCAAAATATCTATTTATAGTCTGGAGGCAGAACACACCATAAAGAAACTCCCTTTTCAACTGATTGACTGATTCCATTACATTGTTGTTCAACATGTATTGAGCGTCATTACCATTCTAGGTTTTAAGGTTAAAGCCATTGTCTTAGGGTGCTCTAGAGAAACAAAATATATATAGATATACCCATTATTATTGGTCCAGGGAAAGTTGGAGTTATGTTAGGTGCTGTCAAGCTGGTTCAACCCATAGTGACCCTATGTACAACAGAATGAAACCCTGCCCGGTCCTGCACCATCCTCACAATCGTTGTTATGCTTGAGTCCGTTGTTGCAGCCACCGTGTCAATCCATCTCATTGAGGGTCTTCCTCTTTTTGGTTGACCCTCTACTTTACCAAGCATGATGTCCTTCTCCAGGGACTGGTCCCTCCTGATAACATGTCCAAATTATGTGAGACACTCTCGCCATTGTTGCTCTTAATGAGCATTCTGGTTGTACTTCTTACAAGACAGATTTGTTCCTTCTTCTGGCAGTCCATGGTATATTCAATATTCTTCACCCACACGGTAAGTCAAAGGTGTCAATTCTTCTTTGGTCTTCCTTATTCATTGTCCAGATTTCACATGCATATGAGGCGATTGAAAACATCATGGCTTGGATCAGGCACACCTTAGTCCTTAAAGTGACATCTCTGCCTTTTAACACTTCGAAGAGATCTTTTGCAGCAGATTTGCCAATACAACGCTGTCGTTCGATTTCTTGACTGCTGCTTCCATGGGCATTGACAGTGGATCCAAGTAAAATGAAATCCTTGACAACTTCAATTTTTTCTTCATTTATTATGATGTTGCTTAATGGTCCAGTTGTGAGGATTTTTGTTTTCTTTATGTTAAGGTGTAATCCATACTGAAGGCTATGGTCTTGGATCTTCATCAGTAAGTGCTTCAAGTCCTCTTCACTTTCAGCAAGCAAGGCTGTGTCATCTGCATAACACAGGTTGTTAATAAGTCTTCTGCCAATCCTGATGCCCCATTTTTCTTCATATAGTCCAGGTTCTCAGATTATTTGCTCAGCATACAGATTGAATAAGTATGGGGAAAGGATACAACCCTGATGCACACCTTTCCTGATTTTAAACCATGCAGTGTCCCCTTGTTCTGTTCGAACAACTGCCTCTTGGTCTAAGTACAGGTTCCTCATGAGCACAGTTGAGTGTTCTGGAATTCCTGTTCTTTGCAATGTTATCCATAATTTGTTGAGATCCACACAGCTGAATGCCTCTGCATAGTCAATAAAACACACAGGTAAACATCTTTCTGGTATTTTCTGCTTTCAGCCAGGATCCATCTGACATCATCAATGATATCTCTCATTCCATGTTCTCTTCTGAATCCGGCTTGAGTTTCTGGCAGTTCCCTGTTGATGCACTGCTGCAATAGTTTTGAAAAATCTTCAGCAAAATTATACTTGTGTGTGACGTTAATGATATTTGATAATTTCCACATTTGATTGGATCACCTTTCTTTGGAATGGGTACAAACATGGATCTTTTCCAGTGTGTTGGCCAAGTAGCTGTCTTCCAAATTTCTTGGCATAGACAAGTGAGCACTTCCAGTGCTGCACCCATTTGTTGAAACATCTCAACTGGTATTCCATGAATTCCTGGAGGCTTGTTTTTCACCAATGCATTCAGTGCAGCTTGGACCTCTTCCTTCAGTACCATCACTTCTTGATCATATGCTACTTCCTGAAATGGATGAACATTGACCAACTCTTTTTGGTAGAGTGACTCTGTGTATTCCTTCCATCTTCTTTTGATGCTTCCTGCTTTGTTCAATATTGTGCCCATAGAATCCTTCAATATTGCAACTTGAGGCTCGAATTTTTTCTTCAGTTCTTTCAGCCTGAGAAATGCCTTTTTGGTTTTCTATCTCCACGTTTTTGCACATTTCATTATACTTTGTCTGCTCGAGCTGCCCTTTGAAATCTTCTGTTCAACTCCTTAACTTCATCATTTCTTCCTTTCACTTTAGCTACTCTACATTCAAGAGCAACTTTCAGAGTCTCTCTTGATGTACATTTTTGTCTTTTCTTTCTTTCCTGTCTTTTTAATGACTTCTTGATTTCCTCATGTATGGTGTCCTTGATGTCATTCCACTACTCGTCTAGTCTTTGGTCATTAGTGTTCAATGCATCAAATCAATGCTTAAGATGACCTCTAAATTTCAGGTGGGATATACTCAAGGTCGTACTTCGGCTCTTGTGGGTCTGTTCTAATTTTCTTCAGCTTCAACTTGAACTTGCCTATGAGCAATTGATGGTCTTTTCCGCAGTTGGCCCCTGGCCTTGATCTGATCGATGATATTGAGCTTTTCCACCGTCTCTTTCCACAAATGTAGTCAATTTGATTCCTGCGTATTCCATCTGGTGAGGTCTACATGTATAGTCACCATTTATGTTGTTGAAAAAAGGTATTTGCAATGAAGAAGTCGTTGTTCTTGCAAAATTCTATCATGCAATCTCTGGCATCGTTTCTATCACCAAGGCCATATTTTCCAACTATGAATCCTTCTTCTTTGTTTCCAACTTTCGCATTCCAATTGCCAGTGTTTATCAGTGCATCTTGATTGCATATTCCATCAATTTCAGATTGCAGATGCAGAAGTTGGTAAAAATCTTCAATTTCTTCATCTTTGGCCTTAGTGGTTGCTGCATAAATTTGAATAATAGTCGTATTAACTGATCTTCTGTGTAGGTGTATGTATATTATCCTATCACTGACAGCTTGTACCTCAGCAGTTTGTCATTCTTTGCATAGTAGACCATATGATTGTCCAATTCAAAATAGCAAACACCAGTCCATTTCAGCTCACTAATGCCTAGAATATTGATGTTTATGCATTCCATTTCATTTTTGATGATTTCCAATTTTCCTAGACTCATACTTTGTAATTCCAAGTTCTGATTATTAATGGATATTTGCAGCTGTTTCTTCTCATTTTCAGTCATGCAACATTAGTCAGTGAAGGTCCTGAAAGCTTGACTCCATCCATGTCATTTAGGTCGACTCTACTTTGAGGAGACTGCTATTCCGCAGTTTTATTTTGAGTGCCTTCCAACCTGATGGGCTCATCTTCTGGCACTATATCATACAATGTTCTCCTGCTATTCATAAGGTTTTCATTGGCCAGTTTTTTCAGAAGTAGACTGCCAGGTCCTTCTTCCTAGTCTATCTCAGTCTGGAAGCTCAGCTGAAACATGTCCACCAGGGGTGACCCTGCTGGTATTTGAAATACCCAGTGGCAAAGCTTCCAGTATCACAGCAACTGCAAGCCGCCACAGTATGACAAACTGACAGACATGTGGTGGATGAAAGGTCATTACATCACATTATATCACATCACATCATAGCACATTACATTACATTACAGAACAGCAACTAGAGTAATATTTAGCCAAACCACTGGAAACCATAGTCTAGCCAAGGTGACACATAAAATTAAGCATTGCAGCCATGAAGCAACCAGCTCTGCTCTCCTGGTGTTTACATCGTGCCACACTTCTTGCATCTGCCACAACAGATGACATTCATGTATCAACTATCAATTGGACATCAGCTGCAAACAGTCATACCAGAGTGTCATACCAATAATGTATGTCGGGGATTACATGTCAATCCAGCAGCCCACAGGAGCTCCATCCTTTCCAGTTTTTCCTCTCAAGAAAGCAAATCAGAATGCAAGTGAGTCAGAGTGATACTATTAGGGAGGTAATCTTAAACCCACTCTGATATGTGAAAATAGTAAATCTTTCACAAACTTTGCTATTTTGGATATTATTCTAGTTTCTAAAATGACAAAAAGATTCATGTGAGAAAGGTTTTCAACCATAAAGATTGTAGTCAAAGGGCATCACTAAGCTATAACACTGCCAATTAGAATATTAAAAATGCCTAGATTCCATCTATTAAAAGATGCCCTTGACTTCAGAAATGTTAAAAATGGGTAGCAAAGATGTGGTACAATGAATCTGTTTTATGTGGCCTTTCTATGCATGGTATTGTAACTCCCACAAAATGATTGGCTCTTAACTACTATGCCACCAGAGTATTCAAAAGTCTAATATTCAGGGCTCTCCAAGAGATTAGGAAAGAGATCAAGGAAAACACAGACAAAAATCAAATGAAAACATAGACAAAATCAAGGAAAACACAGACAAGGCAATAGAAGAAGTCAGGAAAATAATACAACCACAAAATGTCAAAATAAATAAACAATTAGAAATCATACAAATACAGCAATTAGAAATCCAAAAGACAAAAAACAAAATTTCAGAAATGGACTGTCCAATAAAAGGTTTTAGGAGCAAATTTGAAACAATAGGAGACAGAATCATCGAAATTGAAGACAAATCCATGGATGCCACGTTGTTTAAGGAAAAATCAGAGAAAAGCATGAAGAAAACCTGAGAACTAGGTAGTATACAATCAAGAGCAAAAATTTGCTCATGATCAGAGTTCCAGAGCAGTGAGAGAAACTGGAAAACAGAGAGGATCATTGAAGATTTGCTGACAGAAAATTTCCCTAACATCATGAAAGATGAAAAGTTGACTATCCAAGAAGCTCAACGAACCCCATATAGGATAGACCCCAAAAGAAAGTCACCAAGATACATCATAATCACACTCGCAAAAACCAAAGACAAAGAAAGAATCATGAGAACAGCTTGATAAAAATGAAAAGTCACACACAAAGGGGAAACAATAAGACTAAGCTCTGATTACTCAGCAGAAGACATGTAGGCAAGAAGGTAATGGAAGACATATATAAAACCTTGAAAGAAAAAAATTGCCATCCAAGAATAATATATCCTGCAAAACTCTCTCTCAGATATGATGGTGAAATGAGAACATTTCCAGATAAACAGAAATTAAGGGAGTTCATAAAAACCAAACCAAACTTAGAAGAATTATTAAACGGAGTCCTTCGGTTAGAGAACAAAAAACATTAGACAACAACCTGCATCTAGGACACAAGTCAGTATTAGCCAGATACCAACCTAGGTAATGAACTCTCAAGGATAAAACAAAGCTAAAAGTTTTAAAACAGGAAACCAGAGACATCAATCTGTAAATGATGACATCGTCAGAACAACAAAAGGGAGAATACACAGTGTCTTAGTCATCTAGTGCTGCTATAACAGAAATACCATAGGTGAATGGCTTCAACAAATAGAAGTTTACTCTCTCACAGTCTAGTAGGTTAGAAGTCCAAATTCAGGGCGTCAGCTCCAGGGGAAGGCTTTCTCTCTCTGTCGGCTCTGGAGAAGTTCCTTGTCATCAATCTTCCCCTGGACTAGGAGCTTCTCTGCACAGGAACCCCAGGTCCAAAGGACACGCTCTTCCCCTGGAGATGCTTTTTTGGTGGTACAATGTGCCCAACTCTCTGCTTGCTTCCCTTTCCTTTTATCTCTTGTAAGATAAAAGATGATGCAGGCAACACCCCAGGAAAACTCCCTTTACATTGGATCAGGGATGTGACCTGAGTAATGGTGTTACCTCCCACCCTAATCCTCTAACATCTTTAACATAACCTAATCTTGCTTTATTAACCACAGGCAGAGATTAGGATTTACAACACATAGGAAAATTACGTCAATCACAAAATTGAGGACAACCACAAAATACTGGGAATCATGGCCTAACCAAGTTGACATATATTTTTTGGGGATACAATCAATCCATGACATATGGTGAAGGTATAGAACTTTCAAATGGGGAGGAAGTCAAGGTGATATCAAGTAATAAAAGACTGGTTCAAACGTAGGAAGATAAGGGCAAATTTCAAGGTAACCACAAAGAAAGGTGACAAACCTATCCATCAAAATAAAGAAGAAAAAACAAAGTCTCAGTAAACACAAAATCTACAATAACAAAAGAAGCAAAAAGAAATTCCACAAACAAAAGGAACTCAGCACAGGAAAGTAAGAGGAATGAAGAAAACGTCAGCACCACAAACAAAAGCACTACAAAATGACAGCAATAAACTCACACCTATCAATAAGCACACTGAATGTAAATGGCTTAAATGCACCATAAAGAGACAGAGAGCAACAGAATGGATTGAAAAAAAATGACCCATCAATATGCTGTCTACAAGAGAAAAACCTTAGACACAAAGACATAAATATATTAAAAATCAAAGGATGGAAAAAATATATCAAGCAAA
Source organism: Trichechus manatus latirostris (assembly GCF_000243295.1). Taxonomy (NCBI): domain Eukaryota; kingdom Metazoa; phylum Chordata; class Mammalia; order Sirenia; family Trichechidae; genus Trichechus; species Trichechus manatus. The sequence continues at coordinate 7,379,363 of NW_004444055.1, read as the reverse complement.
CAGCTACCAAAAAAGAGCAGGAGTGGCAATACTAATCTCAGATAAAATAGACTTTAAGGCAAAATCCACCACAAAAGACAAGGAAAGACATTATTTAATGATTGAAGGGACAATCCACCATGATGACATAGCCATAGTAAATATCTATGCACCCAATGACAGGGCTCCAAAATACATAAAACAAACTCGAATAGCTCTGAAAAGAGAAACTGGCAGTTCCACAATATTAGTGGGAAACTTCAACACTCCATTCTCAGTAAAGGATAGAATATCTAGAAAGAAACTCAGGAAAAATACAAAAGATCTAAAGGCCACAATCAACCATCTTGACCTCATAGACATATATAGAAAATTCCACCCAACAGCAGCAAAGTACACATTCTTGTCCAATGCGCATGGAACATCATTCTCCAGAATAGACCACATCTTACGCCACAGAGCAACCCTCAACAACATTGAAAACATTGATGTAATACAAAGCATCTTCTCTGATCACAATGCCATAAAAGTAGAAATTAATGACAGGAAGAGCAAGGAAAAAAACCAAAAACAGAGAAACTGAATAACACCTTGCTTAAAAACCACTGGGTAATAGAAAAAATCTAAGATGGAATAAAAAAATTTCTAGAGTCAAATGAGAATGAAAACACATCATACCAAAACCTCTGGGATACAGCAAAGGCACTGCTCAGAGGTCAATTTATAGCAATAGATGCACACATCAAAAAAGACGAAAGGGACAAAATCAAAACGTTAGCTCTACAACTTGAACAAATAGAAAGAGAACAGCAAAAGAAGTGCACAGCTACCAGAAGAAAGGATCAGAGCAGAAATAAATCACATAGGGAACAGAAAAACAATAGAAAGAAATCAACAAAATGAAAAGCTGTTTCTTTGAAAGGATCAAGAAAATCAACAAACCATTGGCCAAATTGACAAATTTCAAATATGTAAAATGCTTTCTGAGGTTCTCTTCCCCACATCTACATTTTCTTTTGAAATCAATAAATCTAGTGGGCTGGAGCTGGTTGGTGCAATAAGAAGGTAAAGATTATCTTTTACCATATCTGGAATTAACAGAATTAAAATGAGATACGATACAGTCAGATTATGCCTGAAAAAGGAACATGGGCATTATTATAGCAGTGAAAAAGGGCTTGCGGGCAGGAGGATTATGTTGTAGACTCATGTGCAGGATCCTAAAGAGTTTATCCTAGGCACTGGTATAAAGTCGGATGGCACTTGCTTGCTTTAAAGAGCCGTAGAATCTAAGCATTTTAGAGTTTGGAAGGATTCTTAGAGAGAATTCCAGCCTATTCATTTCACAAATGATGTGCAGAGGTAAATAGGCCAAATTACCCAGGAATATTCATAACTAACATTTATCACTTTATCAAGCACTTCCACGTTTATTATCTCATTTAATCCTTGTAAAGTGCTGACAAACAGCAATAATTTGTTCTTACTTCCACAAGATGAAGTTGGCATTTAGAGAGTTAAGCAGAGAAAGCTACTTCTCACCAAAGCTTGAGCTTCTCCTCTTCTTCCAGGGCATACTGCTATGTTACATTTCCTGGCACTCTTGTGGTTAGAGGTAGTGAGTGGGCTTAGAATTGCACTGTGGCCAGTAGGATGTAGACAGAAGTGATGTGAGCCCCTATCTTAGTCATTTAGTGCTGCTCTAACAGAAATACCACAAGTGGATGGCTTTAACAAAGAGAAGTTTATTCTCTCAGTCCAGTAGGCTACAAGTCCAAATTCAGGGCATCAGCTCCAGGAGAAGGCTCTGTCTCTCTCTGTCAGTTCTGGACAAAGGTCCTTGTGATGCATCAATCTTTCCTTGGTCTGGGAGCTTCTCTGCACAGGAACCTTAGATCCAAAGGACGCACTCTGCTCCCAGCACTGCTTTCTAGGTGGTACGAGGTTCCCATGTGTCTCTGCTCACTTCTCTCTTTTATATCTCAAAAGAGATTGGATTAAGACACTATCTAATCTTGTAAACCTCATCAATATAACTTTATCACAGTGATAGAATTTACAACACATAAGGAGATCATATATAACCTCATCATAGTGATAGAGTTTACAACACATAAGGAAATCACATCAGACTACACAATCATACAATACTGGGTATCATGACCCAGCCAAGTTGACAGATATTTTGGGGGGACACAATTCAATCCATGTCAGCTCCCTTCAGGGCTGGCCACTAAAACCTCTCATACAATCCTCTATATTCTTCCTTTCCTCTCCTTGGCAGCCAGATGTAGAGGATCCAGTGATAGAGTCTGTGGTGTGATGGATCACATTTGTGTGGCCTTTCTAGCCATGGTCTTGTAACTCCCACCCAAGTGATTGGGCAGGACTGGCCCCCCAAGGGGATTAGTCAGTTTTGCCATCCCACTGGGCTTGAAATAAGCCACCCCAGATGCGGGAGAGAGAGGATCCCATCACCATCAAGGATGAACAGCCAGGAGCCAGCACGTCCTTTGGACCTGGGATCTCTGCACTCAGAAGCTCCTGGACCCAGGAGTCAGAGAGTGAGCTGTAACGTTGAAGATGGCAGGAAGTAGTGGCATAGAAGCAAAGGCAGAGAAGTGGCAGCAGAGACACGGCAACAGGCTTCCCGGCCCACAGAAAGAGAAAGCTGAGTGCCTTTGGGCAGAGGCTGAGGGCGAGGGAGAGGCATGCCTGTGAGCATGGCTGGGAGGAGGCTGTCCTGATGGAAGACCTGTATCCTGGGTGTTCCTGAACCTGAATTGTTACTTCCCTAATAAATCCTATAATCTTGAGTATGGTCTGTGAGTTCTGTGTGGACATTGCAATGAATTATCAAACCCAGCAGAGAAGTAGAGAGTGCTGTGAGAGGGACGATTGGTGTCAGAATTGATAAAGATGGCAGGGAGAGGAAGTATGTCTGACCTCCACCTCATAGGAATCAGCCTTGGGCTGTTGATATTGATTATCCTTCCCCCGGTGAAGTTAGAGGAGGTCAGACACTGTCTCTGTGCCATTTTTACAGAGTCCAAGGCCCCCGGGGATAACCAGGCCACCATGTGGAAGGAGCCTGGGTCCCTGAATGACACTGAGATTTTTCTCAGTTCACTCACCGATCTTAAACTGTAACATGAGTGAGAAATAAACCTTAAGTATATCAAGGTACTGAGGTTTGGTGATTATTGCCGCAGTTAGCCTAACACAGGCAGTTTAAGGAACTTACATAAATCCATATATTAACTTATTTAACAAAAACTCATTGAGCACCTATTATATGTGCCAGATACTGTGTTTGGCATTGGGTATACATCGGTTAATTAAGACAGATAAGGACCATGCCCACATGGAGTTTACAATCTAGTGGGTCTCACAGTAATGGACTAGGCAAGGATCGAAATAAAAGTCTGCTAACTCCACATTTTTTCCATTTTCTACTCTACATGCTCTCTTCCAAATAATTTGAATTAAAACGTATAACATTCTGCAAAGATCACTCTGAAAAATAGATCTGCTTTTCTTCTAGCCCTGTCAATTGAGTTAACAGATGGGGACAGAGTTATTGGTTAAGCTTTCTGTGCTCACTAAGACCTAAAAAGGCCCAGCTATGGTAAAATTCCCTTGCATAGTAGAACCTCAATCAGGAGAAGGGATTTGAAAACCATTGTTTTCATATATATAATTTCTCAGTTATTTAAGGACTAACCAAAAACTTGTGTTTTAACCTGTACTGTTGAAAATGGCGACAATCCATTTTACTACCTTACTGAGGAGTTGTTGTTAGCTGCCATAAAGTCAGTCTCCAACTCGACGAACCCGTGCACAATGAACCAAATGCTGCCCAGTCCTGCACTATCCCAGTGATTGCTTGCAGATGAGATCGTTGTGATCCACAGGGTTTTCATTACTTGAGTTTCTAAAGTAGATCACCATGCCTTTCTTCCTGGTCCATTTTAGTCTGGAAGCTCTGACGAAACCTGTTCAATATCATAGCAACACACAAGCCTCCACTGACAGGCAAATGGTGGCTGCACATGAGGTGCACTGGCTGGGAATGGAACTGGGGTCTCCCCCAAAGAAGGCGAGAATTCTACCACTGAACCACCACTAACCCCTTACTAAGCAGTAGGTGACATCAACGCCCTCAAGATCTAAAATTCTACGAACCTATGAATTTTTTTCTGGTTAATGTGTCTTTCATGGTGTCTTGGGATCACTATTCAGAACTAGCGTTCTCATTGTAATAGATTGTCGCCCTAGAGCACGTAAGAGACTGTGTTAAATTCTCAGACTTGGAATGTCCCAAGAAACAGACTGGATTTTTTAGAAGAAAATGTTCAGAGTCATGTTTCTTATACTTTATTCTCTTTTCTAGAAAAATAATTGTAGCAAACATATAGGTGCAAGCTAATATGGCCAGTAGATTCTGACTTTTCATGTTTCATGGATCTTGCTCTAAATAAAATCCATATATATATGCATTTATCCAGTTTTTCCTTTTACTCAAGTGAATTTTATGTGATCATTATTACATCAGTTAAGATTCTTTTGAAGGAGCCCTGGTGGCGCGGTGGTTAATGTGCTCTTGGAGGAAGTGCCACAGAAGTGTAGGGCCATGAAGATCATGAAGACGTGGAAAGGTGTAGCTTGGATCCACTTTCAGGTGGGTATTGGATTCATGGGATCCTTATCACACAGTTAGTGATAAAGGTGGGGTTTGCCTACTTTGCTCATTTTGTAGTGTATTTAGCAGTACAGTGGGGAAAGGGTGAATCTCCAGAAGAAAACTGGAAGTTGGTTCTGTAAGAAGGGGTGAACAAAGAAAAACTATCAAATAAAATTATTAACACTACTATTATTATAAGCATTGAACCAAGCCCATAATTCTTTTCAAAGAACAAGGCCATTAACCAGATTGGGTAGCTGTCCTTGAAATTAGAAAATGTCTGGCTAAACGCAAAAAGTAAGCTTTTTACTTAACCTTAAGGATTTGAAAGGCTGAAAGAATAAACAAGGAGAGTAAAGACCATTAAAATAACTCTTGGTTAGAGAAAATGTAAGCCTGAGTAGGCACTTGGAAAGTTCTTTGTAACTAAAGGAAAGAAAAATAACAAAGTAAGCACACTTTCTCTTATGAATGACTTATTTCTTGTTTTAGAGAGGGAAGGATTTGAAAGAAGTGGCAAGATAATATAGATAAAATGTAATAGTGTGATGGGGAGGTGAAGGATGGAAATACAATTTAAACTAAGGTTGTTAATAAGAAAAAGATCCCAGGGGAATTGCCTGGGTAGATGTTCTAATATTATAGGCATAAATAGAAAAAAGGAAAAAAAAAGAAAAGAAACTTTTGAACAACCGTTGCTTTTCTTAGGAAAAACCCAATGGCCATTTATGATCATTTTATTTCTTACCATTTTAGGTGGAAAGTACAAAATTGCAATGCTTATCAAAATGAAGTTAACTTTTGACAGTGTAAATATACTTAGAAATTAAAATCAAACATATTTGAAGTTATTATATGAGTGAGGTCTCTCTTTTGGTGAAAAGTGACTGAAACCCAAGTCAAACTAGCTTAGGCAAAAATAAATCTGTGTTAGAAGGTTCATATAATTCTGAGGTGGCAAGAGCACATCTAGAAAGAAAAGGAATCAGAGACCCAAACACCACCTGGAGTCTTGTTTTTCCATCTCTTATCTCTGTTTCTCTCTCACTGGTTTTCTTCCTAGGAATTATGCCACAAACAGATCTAATGTCCCACCTCTCCCAGGTTTGTCTTAGACTGAGAATGAGCCTTTTCCCCTGGCTCCAGTTTTGCAAATCCTGAAGAAGGACTCTGATTAGTCTGGCTTAGGTCATGTGCTCACTCAAGGTCAAAAACTATACTCTGGTGAGCCCTTCTTGATGTTGTTACTCATCTCTAGTCCAATCATCTATGACCAGGAGGCAGAAGTCCCCACAAAATGTTTTGGTGGTAGAAAATGGGCCTTTTCCAGAAGACATAGGGTTAAATGCTTGACACAAATAGACAACCCAAACATCTCACTGGTGGTTTCAGGCTTCGCTTGGTGTCCAGCCTCAGAAGACCACCTCTCTCCCCTGCTGAGGTCACTTAATGTTGAGAGGCAGAGCTCTGCCCAGATTCCTAAAAATCCTAACCTTAGAGACAGAAACATTAGCGAGTTCTATGTGCCACTCATGGAGGCAGTGGTAGTTCAGTGGTAGAATTCTTGCCTTCCATGCTGGAGACTCAGGTTCAACTCCTGGGCAACGCCATGGGTAGCCATCACTCATCTGTCAGTGGAAGACTGTGTGTTGCTATGATGCTGAACAAGTTTCAGCAGAGCTTCCAGACTAAGATGGATTAGGAAGAAAAGCCTAGTGATCTACTTCCAGAATAAGTCAATGAAAACCCTTTGGATCACAATGGTCAGATCCCCAACTGATCACTGGGATGGCACAGAATCAGGCAGCAATTTGTTATGTTGTGCATGGGGTCATTGTGCGTGGAGTGCCAACTTTACAGCAGCTAACAATAACAACAGGTGCCATCCTGGAACTCAAGGTCAAATCACCTTTAACCTACTTCTGATTTTAGGCCTCTGTTCTCATAATTAGACCTCTGCTTTGCTCATCTTTACTCAAGCCAAGTGTCCCTTTCTCTGTCCTTCCATTCCCCTGTGTGACCACCATATAACCGAAGACCTTCAAAGACAAGCTTCTTAAAAGGAGTAGTACACCCAGATCTTCATTTCTAAATACCATTTTCCACTAAAAGGAAACAGGACTTGGAGAAATGACTGAGTCCAGGGCTAGGGCAGAGAAGTATAAGAGTAACCTAAAACATTATTGTGCCAGAAAGTAAAGAAGTATTCAAAAAATGATGGAAATATCAAAGAGCTTGAAGGGCTCCTTATCTTACTTTACTTCTTAGCAGGGTATAAAACTACTAATCTCATCCTCCTTCTTGAAACTCTCATCTTCTCTGACTTCTGGTCTGTTTCTGCTTCTGATTCTCTTCTTTCCTCAATGACAGTTCCTTCTAAGTCTTTTCTGGGTACCTCATTTTCTGTCTACCTCTTAAATATAGTTGTTCCTCAGGGTTCTGTCCTCAGCCCTTTTCTCATTCTACTGCCTCCCTGGGTGATCTTAGCCAATCCCACAGCTTCAACTATTATATAAACAATGCCTCTCAAATACAGATTTCTGTGTAAATTTCTTTGTGGGTGAAGATGATGATGATAGAAATGTAGTGTTAAAACAAAAATCATATTAAGCCGATAATGGAAATTGATTGAAGTTTACTGAATATATGATTTGCAAATCAGGGTAACATTTCAACTACAGTGTCAGATGTTTTGAAGATGAGAAGAACTCCCAGAAATCTTATACCAAATCTAACTGACATTGCCATGGAAAAAAGGGTGGGTACAGAACTAATAAAAAAATCTGTGGTCAGGAAGGATTTTCATACAGCATTGTCTTAAGGAACAATTAAAATAATTACTGATTTACCCTAAACATACCTCCCAGTCTGACCCTTGGAGTCTGTTTCCCAAACTGACTAAATTCTTCAAAGAGCACAACGCCCAAAACAAAATGGTCTTTCTAGTTTATCAGGACCATTGTTTGACACAAAAGTGGCTTTTAGGAACCAGTTTTTTTCAAGGCAAAAAGTTCAAAAGGACACCTAAGGGCAATGTCCTATGTGGGTTACCCCACTTTCCATGAAAGCCAGAAATCTTGATTCCAGGAAAATCAAAACTCTTTTGTCAGTAGATAGATAGGCAGGTAGATAGACAGACGGATGGACAGACAGATGGACAGACAGATAATTAGATTCAGGGAAGACATCTCTCCTAAGCTCCAGAACCATATATGCATCCAACTGCCTCTAGATGGAAAACCAGGTGGTGTAGTGGTTACGAGTTCAGCTGCTAATAAAAAGGTCAGCAGTTTGAATCTACCAGGCGCTCCTTGGAAACCCTATGGGGGCAGTTCTACTCTGTCCTATGACGTTGCTGTGAATCAGAATCAACTCGACAGCGTGGGTTTTTGGCCTCCTAGATAACTCCACTTGCTTTAACCCACAAATATCTCAAAGGTAATTTGTTAAAAATTGAAGACATTTCCTTCCTTCCAACTAGTACTGTTTAATTCTATTACTGGCACTACCAACACCAACATCATTCAATGTCCTTCAGCCAAAGACCACCAGGAACACCACTGTAGTTGAACGAGTTTATTATTCATTGTAGCAAAGAAGAATGGCGACCCATGAGGCATCTCAGTAACAGGGTGTTAGGAAGGACTTATAGGATTTGGGGTCTGGTTGAGTGATTTGGGAGAGGTTCTAAGGAAGCAGGGGTTCATTCTAGATGGGATGTTGTCAGAAAGCAGGGGTATTTTATGATTGGGTATATTGCAATAAATTTATCTACAGGGAGGGCAGACTAGAGCGAGGATAAAGCTGTAATTGGTAAAGAAGTAGGAGACAGTTGAGAAAGGGAGATGTTTGGTATTTTGTGGATGGCACAGTGACCTTGTTTTTGTCTGTGCTTAGCCAAAATGATGAAGTGGACTTGTTTTTTCTCACTTTATCATGGTCTTAGAGCAATATTGTCTGATCTTGTCTGACCTTGATATTGTGTGAAATTTTCATGTCCAACAGGAAAATTAGGCCTAGCTGTGAATGGGAGTTCCTAGGTGACACAAATGGTGAAGCACTTGACTACTAGCTGAAAGGTTGGCGCTTCAAAACTACTCAGACGCACCTTGGAAGACAAGCCTGGCGATCTGCTTCCAAAAAGTTCACAGCCTTGAAAACCCTGTGAAGTGCAGTTTTACTCTGCACGCATGGAGTCGCTATGAGTTGGAATCATCTAGACAGCAACCAAAAACGGCAACAAGCTGTGAATGCCAGATCAGTTTCCAAATGTAAGGGGCTGCTTTTTTTCCCTTTCTCATTAATTACTCTTTGACATTACCACATAAATTAGTTACCAAGTCCTATTAATCATACTTCTTCAGAATCTCTGGAATCTGTCCTCTTCTATCCATTCTTTTTCCGGTTCTCTAATCCAGGCCATTATCACCTGTCATCAGAATTACATCAGTACCTTAACATTTCATCCTGCGTCTCATCTTGCTTCCATTCTAATTCATCCTCTAACCTCTAGCCAAAATGAACTTTCTAGATACATCACTCCCCTACTTAAAATCTTTGGTTATATTAAGCAGCTGTGTTGCTAACATTTAAATGGTAAAATTAAAAATCAATGAGGTTAGCAATGAAAAATTTTTTTCTCCTTTTTCACCCTAAAAGTAATTAAGGAGAGTAAAAGAGCCTGTTGACAGAAGGAATCAACTGAATTTGGAGAATATTTTCATGTTCTGATTCCCTCTTAAGAAATTATGAGTCAATATGAATCCACAAAGTGACATGACTGCCAAAAACTGTAATGTATTATTGACGCCATTTGTAGAAGTACATTGTTCAGAACAAGAAAATGATGTTCAGTTCTGGATGACACACTTCAAGAAAGATATTATTAAAAGCCCATTACTGAAGAAGAAGAACAAAGTGGGAGACCTCACACTACCTGATTTTAGAACCTACTATACTGCCACAGTAGTCAAAACAGCCTGGTACTGGCACAACAACAGATACATAGACCAATGGAACAGAATTGAGAATCCAGACATAAATTCATCCAAGTATGAGCAGCTAATATTTGAGAAAGACCCATTAATTGGGGAAAAGACAGTCTCTTTAACAAATGCTTCTGGCATAACTCAATATCCAACTGCAAAAAAATGAAATAAAGACCCATACCTCACATCATGCACAAAAACTAACTCAAAATGGATCAAAGACCTAAATATAAAATCTAAAACGATAAAGATCATGCAAGAAAATTATAGGGAAAATGCTAGGAGCCCTAACACATGGCATAAACAGAATACAAACCATAAGTAACAATGCACAAATACCAGAAGATAAACTAGATATCTGGGAGCTCCTAAAAATCAAACACTTATGCTCATCAAAAGACTTCACCAAAAGAGTGAAAAGACAACCTACAGACTGGGAAAAAAATTTTGGCTACGACAAATCTGATCAGTGTCTTATCTCTAAAATCTATAAGATATTGGAAAACCTCAACAACAAAAAGACAAAGAACCCAATTAAAAAATAGGCAAAGGATATGAACAGGCACTTCACCAAAGAAGACATTCAGGCAGCTAACAGATACATGAGGAAATGCTCATGATCATTAGCCCTTAGAGAAATACAAATCAAAACTACAATGAGATACCACCTCACCCTAATAAGGCTAACATTAATCCAAGAAACACAAAATAATAAATGTTGGAGAGGTTGTGGAGAGACTGGAACACTTAAACACTGCTAGTGGGAATGTAAAATGGTACAACCACTTTGGAAATTGATTTGGCACTTCCATAAAAAGCTAGAAATAGAAGTACCATACTATCCAGCAATCCCACTCCTTAGAATATATCCTAGAGAAATAAGAGGCATCACACAAATAGATATATGCACACCCATGTTCATTGCAACACTGTTCACAATAGCAAAAGTTCGGAACAACATAGGTGCCCATCAACACACAAATGGATAAACAAATTATGGTATATTCACACAATGGAATATTACACAATGTTAAAGAACAACGATGAATCTGCGAAACATCTCATAACATGGATGAATCTGGAAGGCATTATGCTGAGTGAAATTAGTCGCCAAAGGACCAATATTGTATAAGCCACTATTATAAGAACTCAAGAAAAGGTAAACACAGAAGAAAACGTTCTTTGATGGTTACAAGGGTGTGGAGGGAGGGAGAGGTGTATTTACTAACCAGACAGTAGATAAGAATTATCTTAGGTGAAGGGAAGGGCAACACACAATACAGGAGAAGTCAGCACAACTGGACTAAACCAAAAGCTAAGAAGTTTTCTGAATACAATCAAACACTTCGAGGGTCAGAGTAGCAGAGACAGGGGTCTGGGGACCATGGTTTCAGGGGACATCTAAGTCAATTGGCATAACAAAGTTTATTAAGAAAATGTTCTGCACCCCACTTTGGTGAGAGGCGTCTGGGGTCTTAAAAGCTAGTGAGCAGCCATCTAAGATACATCAATTTGTCCCAACCCACCTGGAGCAAAGGGGAATGAAGAACATCAAAGGCACAAGGAAAATATTAGCCCAAGAGACAGAAAGGGCCACATAAACCAGAGACTCCATCAGCCTGAGACTAGAAGAACTAGATGGTGCCCAGCTACCACCAATGACTGCCCTGACAGGGAACACAACAGAGAGTCCCTGACAGAGGAGGAGAAAAGTGGGGTGCAGAACTCAAATTCTAGTAAAAAGACCAGACTTAATGGTCTGATTGAGACTGGAGGGACCCCAGAAGACATGGCCCCTGCACTCTTCCATTAGCCCAGAACAGAACCCATTCCCAAAGCCAACTCTCAGACAAAGATTAGACTGGATTATGGGACAAAAAATGATACTTGTGAAGACAGTGCCTCTTAGCTCAAGTAGATACATGAGACTAAATGGGCGGCTCCTGTCTGGAGGTGAGACGACAAGGCAAAAATGGACAGGAGCTGGTTGAATGGACACAGGAAATCCAGGGTGGAAAGGAGGAGTGTGCTGTTACATTATAGACAGAGTAGCTAGGGTCGCATAGCAATGTGTGTATAAATTTTTATATGAGAAACTGACTTGAACTGTAAACTTTCACTTAAAGCAAAAATTAAAAGAAGAAAAAAAAGAATGTGTCCAGAAGAGGACAACCAGAACAGAGAAGATTCTGGAAACTATGTCCTATGTCGTATGTATAGTCAATGAAAGTAGAACTTAAAGAAAAACAAGGGATATGACAAGCGTTTTCAAATACCTGAAGACCTGTCATATGTAAACCCGAACCAAACCCGTTGCCTTTGAGTGGATTTTGACTCATAGAGACCCCATAGGACCGCGTAGAACTGCCCCATAGGGCTTCCAAGGCTGTAATCTTTATGGAAGAAGACTGCCACCTTTTTCCTGCGGAGTGGCTGGTGGGTTCGAATTGCTGACCTTTTGATTAGCAGCTGAGTGCTTAACCACTGTGCCATCAGGGCTCCTTGTCATATGTAAAAGGGAGTCAATTTATTTTGTACAGTTCCAGGGCTCAGGAACAAGTCTGAGGATTACAAACCGTAGGAAGAGTGATAATATAAGGAAAACAGTTTCTAATGATCAGAACCGTTCAGCAATGGAGTTAGCTTGCTCGAAAGGGAGTAAATTCTTAGTTACTAGAAGAGATCAAGCCCAAACTGAATAATCATCTGGAAAGTATACTGTACAGCAGAAGTCATCAAACTATCTGTGATGAAGGGGCCGTTCTTTTACCCACTGTGGACCAATACTTCCGTAAGTTATAATAAAAATAACTCCATAGAAATGAAAAGAAAAAAAGACATAAAAACTACAAGCCAAATTTTTTATTATCTGATTTAATGGACATAAAATTGAATTTCAATAAATAAAATTAGAACATACAAGGGAAAGAGAAAAGAATGATAAAACTACGGTTCCCTGAAATTTTGCATTTAATATTAGTATAGAGAATTTCTATACCTCATAAATTTTTGTCATTCTTCAAAATTGAACAAAATTATGAGTAAAATAGTGATTCCCTAGATTAGGCCATTATATGCATAATTTGAATAAACACCATGCATGTCAATATTTTAAAGTTCTTAATGTGACAAATGAGCTTGTTTCTTGCTTATTAAAATATCCAATTCAGGTTGCATTGACAACAATGCTACTCTCAGGGAACGATGTATATCTAAACTATTCTATGTTTTGTTTTAATATCATTCATAAGGCAGAAGTCAGACTTAATAAAGGGATGATGGTAGGAATGAAAAAAAGAGATTATAGAATAACTTCAGAATACTCAGAATATTCATTTTTAACTTTTATCCAAAATGAAGCAAGTGAGGCTGTGTTTTCAAAATTCATCTTTAATCCTTCCTTACTTGCCAGTTTGAACAATGTATTTTGTAAATTTATAGTTAAATTTAAATCATCATTTCATGAAAGAAAAGGATCTCAGATCTATGAATTTCCTGTATGTGGATCATCTTTTTTTTTTTTTAAGTTTAGAAAATTTATTCATTGGAACAATCTGTCAATGATTGCTATGTTTTTTTATTTTAATTTTTGGTTGTTGAGAATATACACAGAAGAACATATGCCAATTCAACAATTTCTACACATACAGTTCAGTGACATTCTTCAATTTGTGCAACTGTTCTCACTCTCCTTTTCCGAATTGTTGCTCCTCCATTAATATAAACTCACTGCCCCCTAAATTTTCTATCTAATCTTTCTAGTTGCTATTGTCCCTTTGATCCCATATAGATAGTTCTTAAAAAAGCACAATGCTCAGAGCAGACATTCTTTACTAATTAAGCTAAACTATTGTTTGGTTTAAAGAAGACTTCAGAGGATAATTTTGGTTTAAGGTTTAAGGATTATTTCAGGACAATAGTTAAGGGGGTTCATGTAGTCTCAATGGCTCCAGAAAGTCTGGTTTATGGACCTTGTTTTGATGGAAAATAAAATTCAAAACATTTGATCAAATTCATAATGATTCACTGATAACTTTCTCAGATGTGTATCATCTAGATAATCACCAACTTCATTGACAATTATTGTTAAATTATAGAATATATAATAACAATCTAATAGAAACTGTTCTTCCAAGCTCCTCCTACCTTTTGTTTTTGCCTTTCAATTTTATCTGCCATTGAAAAACATGCTGCATTCCTGCCCTGCATGGAAGAATTCTTGAGATTGAAAATTATGAAGGTATCAGACAAATTAGCAAGTTTAGCTGTCCAATTTACTTCTTCAAAAAGCTGGGACCAAACTGGTTTCTTATCTTGCAGAAATGCTAAATGTTCACATATGTTCACATATGAACTTACTCCCTAGATAACATTCATACTTTGGCATGCAATAACAGTTATTTATAATTGTCTTCCATATTATCACAGAATAAAGAGAAAAATCTTGAATTTAATGCATTAGCCTTTACATAATTCATAATCTTTACTAAGTCACTAACCACATTGTTTCATCTGGATGATTTTGAAGCAAGAATATCTCAAAGAAAGAAGAAGTATGTTGTTTTACATTCTGTGGTGAGCTCCTTAATCTAGGTAACTATTCCAGAATTTTTTCTGTCACTGCAGCTATACATCCAATTGCATTCCTACACAAAATTTCTACTCCAAACCACATTTATTGACAATGTAATTTTTCATAGTTTTCTATTGTTTATTATTGTTGTGTTTGTTGGCAATAAAGATGAAAAAAAGAGATTTCTTCTTTCACATCATCATATTCAAACCACACATATACTAAAAGAATTGTCTTGTTAGCAATATCTGTATATTTATGTACACCAATCAGGTTGCAAGGAAAAGTAATTTATTAGGTTTATTTTTTTCTGAGTTGATGTTATTGAATATTGTGTTCTTAGAAAGTGGTATTTGAGCTACCATCTTTCCTGCAGATTTACCCAACATTTCCATGTAAGCATCTATGATGCAGTTTTCATTAGCATCTTGATGACTGTATATATTTTAGTGTTATCAACCTAAAGTACTACTTTACAAGAAATCCACAAAGCACTAATGTTTATTCGTGAAACATCAACATCTGCTTAATTTGTTATTCTTTTTTCTAAAGAGTTCTTTTGGTTTTGAACTTAACTCTTTATGTCATGTATGTAAATTCTCTTTAGTTTTGGTGATCTTATTGCTCCATTAGTCAGCACTTCCCAGCAAATAACATAGTATGGCTTTAGCATTTTGCCACTATTTATGGCTACAAAAATGAAATCCATATATAAGGAATCATATTTATGAGTAAAACTAGTACAGGCTCTTTTTAGTTTTCATTTATTCAGGATCACTTCCATCATCATCACTGAGTTTTACTACTGCTGCATTCAAAAAAGGTAAACTTTTCTTGACAAAATAAAATCCACTGATGCTCGTTTTGCCATTAATAATTTTGGCTTAACAATAAATGATACAAATTTACTCCAGACCTTCACATCTATTGCATCCCTTGCCTGGAGTGTTCTCTCTCTTTTTCAATAACCATATCTAATATTAAAACTGGTCCTCCATAAAAATATTCTCAATACATAAGGACAGTGCTGACATGTAGTGGGGTTGTTAACCATTGTCATAGGGCAACATGTGTACTAACTGTTTAATGAGAAACTATTTTGTTCTGTAAACCTTCATCTAAAGTGAGAATAGCAGCACAACTGGAAGAACGTGATCAATGTCACTGAATTGTGCATGTAGAAATTTTTGAAATGGTGTATCTTTGGCTATGTATATTTTCACCAAAAAAAAACGTCGAGAAGGGAGAGTGTTGACATTTCGTGGGGTTGTTAACCAATGTCATAAAACAATATGTGTACTGACTGTTTAATGAGAAACTATTTGTTCTGTAAACCTTCACCTGAGTACAATAAAAAAAATTCTAAATACATATATCTTACAAAAGACTCATATCCAAAATATTTAAAGTACTCTGACAATTCAATAATAAGAAGATAAAACAATTTAAAAATGGGCAAATGGGCAAATGGCCAAGACAGGGGTCTGAGAATTAGTGGTGCCTCCCAGTCCCTCCAGCCAACAGTACCAAGTGTCCAAGGACTGGCTGCAATACCCCCCCCCCACCATGCAGTCTAGGGAACAGGGACATGCCCTACATCCAGGCACCTGGGGGCAGCCGTCAGCCCGTTGCCTTGACCAACATATAGCCCCTCACTGCAGCCAGATACCTGTGCTGCTCCAAAAAACCCCATGCAGTCCTGCCCGCCTAGGACTGTAGGTGACAGTCTGCATTATGCACTCAGTGACTGATGACCTGGACACCTGTGCCTCAAATAACAACACCCCCACAAGAAAAGTGAACAGACCCCTGGGCTCACACACCTACTAGCTGCTCTGACCACCTGGAGACAGGACGTGAGAGCCTCAAAGATGCCAACAACCAAAGTAGCTCACCCACTCTACTTGGGCACATCAAAACAAAACAAAACAAAAAGTCAGGATGCAGTAAACAAATGTACAATAAATAAATATAATAACTTATGGATGCCTCATAGACAACAGTCAATATCAAATGACATAAAGAAGCAGGTCAAGATGGCTCCAGCAAGTGACCAAAATAAAGAACAAGGAAACCTTCTAGAAAAAGATAAGGCAATGGAACTACTTGAGAAAGAATTCAAAAGACTAACATACAGAGCTCTCCAAGATATCAGGAAGGAGATCAGGCAGAACTCTGACCAAACCAAGGAACATACAGACAAAGCAATAAAAGAATTCAGGAAAACAATACAAGAACAAAATGACAGAATAAACAGGCTGCTAGAAACCGTACAGAGACAGTAACTAGAAATCCAAAAGATTAACAATAAAATTTCAGAATTAGACAACTCAACAGAAGGTAATAGGAATAGAATTGAGACAATAGCAGTCAAAATTAGTGAGATTAAAGACAAAGCCCTTGAAACCACTTTATTTGAGGAAAAATCAGAAAAAAGAATTTAAAAAAATGAAGAAAGCCTAAGAATTGTGTGGGATACTACCAATAGGAAAAGCCTACAAATGACTGGAGTACCAGAACAGGGGGAGATAACAGAAAACACAGAGGATTGTTGAAGATTTGCTAGCATAAAAATTTCCTAATATCATGAAAGATGAGACAATATCTATCCAAGAAGCTAAATGAACCCCATACAGGGTAGACCATTAAAAAAAGTTATCAAGACATATCATAATTAAACTTACCAAAACAAAAGACAAAGGTAGAATCTTGAGAGTGGCTAGGGATAAATGAAAAGTCACCTAAAAGGAGAGCCAATAAGACTAAACTCGGACTACTCAGCAGTAACTATACAGGCAAGAAGGCAATGGGATGACATATGTAAAGCCTTGAAGGAAAAACATTGCCAACCAAGAATTATATATCCAGCACAATTGTCTCTCAAATACAATGGTGAAATTAGTTCACTTCCAGATAAACAGAAGTTGAGGGAATTTGTAAAAACCAAACCAAAATTTCAAGAAATATTAAAAGGAGTCCTCTGGTTAGAGAGCTAACAACATCAGACAACAACCCAAGACTGTAACATGGGACAGATCAACCAATTATCAACCCAGATAGCGAATTCGCAAAAACAAATCAAACCTAAAAGACTGAAAATAGGGAACCAGAGATGTCAATATGTAAACAATGATAACGTCAAAACAAAAAAGAGGGAATAAACAGTGTAATAATATAATTTCCATATGGAGAGGAAATTAAGGTGATATCAAGAAATGAAAGATGGGTTTAAACTTAGAAAAATAAAGGTAAATTTCAAGGAAACCACAAAGGAAGATAACAAACCAACCCATCAAAATAAAAAAGAAGAAAAACCTTAAGACTAGCAAACATAAAATCAACAATAATGAAAAGAAAATACATAAACAAAAATAACTCAGCACAGAAAAGTAAGTTGAACAAAGAAACTGTCAACAACACACACACACAAATACATCAAAATGACAGCACTAAACTCATACCTATCAATAATTACCCTGAACATAAATAACCTAAATGCACCACTAAAGAGAAAGAGAGTGGCAGAATGGATTAAAAAAATCTTCAATTTATATGGTAACTACAAAAGACACACCTTAGACACAAAGACATAAACAAACTAAAACTCAAAGGATAGAAAAAAATACATCAAGCAAACAGCTACCAAAAAAGAGCAGTAGTGGCAACATTAATATCCGACAAAATAGACTTTAAAGCAAAGTCCATCATACAGGATAAGGACGGACACTATGTAAAGATTAAAGGGTCAATACACCAGAAGGACATAACCATAATATATATATACTCACCTAATGACAGGGTTCCAAAATACATAAACTCTAACAGCATTGAAAAGAAAAATAGATAGCTCCACAGTAATGGTAGGGGACTTCAACACACCACTTTTGATGAAGGACAGAACATCTAGAAAGAAACTCAGTAAAGGTACAGAAGATCTAAATGTCACAATCAATCAACTTGACCTCATAGACATATAAAGAACACTCTACCCAATAGCAGCAAAACATACATTCTTTCCCAACACACATGAAACACTCTCCAGAATAAACCATGTTTTAGGCAACAAAGCAAGCCTTAACAGAATCCAAAACATCAAAATAATACAAAGCATCTTTTCTGATCATAATGCCATAAAAGTAGAAATCCATAACAGAAAAAACAAGGAAAAAACTCAAATACATGGAAACTGAAAAACACCTTGCTTAAAAACTGCAGGGTTATACAATAAATCAAGGATGCAATAAAGAAATTCATCGAATTAAATGAGAACAAAAACACATATTACCAAAACCTTTGAGACACAGCAAAAGCAGTGCTTAGAGGTCAAATTATAGCAATAAAAGCACACATCCGAAAAGAAGAAAGGGTCAAAATGAAAACATTAACCCTACAACTCGAACAAATAGACAGAGAGCAGCAAAAGAGCCCTCAGTCACCAGAAGAAAGGAAATAATAAAGACTAGAGCAGAAATAAATGAAATAGAGAATAGTAAAACAATTGAAAGAATCAACAAGACCAAAAGTTGGTTCTTTGAAAAGATCGACAAAATCGATAAACCATTGACCACACTGAAAAAAGAAAAACAGGAGAGGAAGCAAATATCCCGAGCAAGAAATGAGATAGGTGATATCACAACAGACCCAACTGAAATAAAAAGGATCATAACAGAATACTATGAAAAATTGTACTCCAACAAATTTGAACCCTAGAGGAAATGGACAAATTTCTAGAAACACACTATCTACCAAACCTAACACAACCTGAAATAGAAAAACTAAATAGAACCATAACAAAAGAAGAGATTGAAGAAGTAATTAAAAACAAACAAACAAAAAAAACCCTGGCCTGGACGGCTTCACTGAAGAATTCTACCAAACTTTCACAGAAGAGTTAACACCAGTACTACTAAAGGTATTTCAGAGCATAGAATCATTCTATGAAGCGACCATAACCCAGATACCAAAGCCAGGCAAAGACACTACAAAAAGAGAAAATTACAGACCAAAATCCCTCAAGAACATAGACACAAAAATCCTCAACAAAATTCTAGCCAATAGAATTCAATAGCATATCAAAAATAATAATAATACATTATGGAACTTCCGGGCAACATGGAACAATAGACAGTAGCACCACACTGTCCCTCCACAGCAAAGACCCAAAAAATTAAGTCAGACAGAGACAAACATCAGTCCTGAAACCATAAGCATCAAATGAAGAGATAAAGAACTCAGCCAAACACCAAAAGGAATAAGAAACTGAGAGAGAACAGAGAGCAAGGAGAGATACATGCAGAGGTCCCCTATCAGCTAACGCAGCACGGATTCGCCATCTTGGACTCCAGTTGGAGACTGGAGAACAGGGAGTAGGGGAAAGCATCTTCACAGAGCTCCCAGCAGGAGATAGAACAACCAGTAACCAGAAATATACGCTTTCCCACCCTCCACACTTCTTCACCCCCCTCAGCCTTCTCTGCTTCCTGCGGCCACAGTCTCTTGGCCATGAAGCACCAGCTTCAACCCTGTACCACTTGGACTCCACCAGCCCACACTGGCTGGCTCCCTGAGTGCCATTTGTTTGTTGCTGGTGTTGTTTTCTTCCCCTTCTTTTGGTTTCTTCCATACCTCTCATCACCTCCCTCTCCTTTCTCTAAAATACCTGGTTCCATGTGCCATCTTTGCTTCTTCCTGAAAGGCTGTGAAATGCTGCTTGACTGTGGAACTGTTTCCCGGTCTGCGCCACCATGCTGGTGGAATCCCCAGGGATTTTTTTGTTTTGATTTGTTCTATTTTGATTTGTTTGTTTGTTTTCTTTTTCTTTTCTTGGATTGGGAGCCCCTTCTAGCCAGGCTGTACTGCACAGCTTGGCAGGTACTTTCTCAGTTTGCGCAGCTGCACGGTGGGATCCCTGGGGGCATTTCTCTTTTCTTTCTTGCTTTTTTTTTTCTTGTTTTCTTTTCTCTCTTTTTCCCTTTCTTCATTTCTCAGTTTCTTGTCTCTCTACACTTACATTCTCTTCCTGTCTCCTGAATACCTGGCACCGTATGACACCTCTACCCCTTCTAGCCAGGCTGTAATTTGCAGCCTGGGAGCCACTTCCTCAGTCTTTGCAACTGCACTGGTGGGATACCTGGGGGCTTTTCTTTTCTTTTCTTTTATGCTTTTCTAATTTTTACGTATTTATATTCCTTGAACCTTTTTCTTCTTTTTGTTTTTTGTTTTATTTTTGTTTGTTTTTGTTTTTCACAATTTCTTGGTCTCTCATCTCTCCACTTCAATGGCAAGCTCCCTTAGCACTCTTTTTTGTTGGTGTCTTTTTGGCATCTGTTTCTCTCTCCTCTCTATCCTCTTTCTCATATGCATCTTAGCTCCACACATCACAATCTACCCCCTCCTTCCTGCTTACCTGCACTGTGCATTGAACATCACTCCCCTGAACAGCATGGGCATGGACTATCGGAACCTGCCCTGCAGCAATTCCTGGCCCACCCTGTCAGCCCTAGTATATGTGACAAACAACTCATCCCAGCCCCTCCCCTTCAGCTGGACCTGCCCTGCTGCACCAGAGCTGAGTGACTGACCCTCCCCATTGGAGAAGGAGGCTAAAATTATCGTGTTCACAGACAAGCAAATAACAAAGAATGCACAACCCTTGTTTTCAGACATAATCAAATAAAACAAAAAATCAGGATGAAACAATCAAATCTACAATCAATAAACGAGGAAAATAAATACTGAATGTCCCAAAGAGAGCAGACAATATCAAAACATATAAAACAAATAGGACCGGATGGTTCCAGTAGGCATCCAAAATAAAACACCAGATGACTTTCCAGCAAAAGAAAAGAAACAAGAACTACCTGACAGGGAATTCAAATCTCTAGTATTCAGAGCTATCCAAGAGCTGAAGCAAAAAGCAGAAAAAAATGAGGAAAAAATGGACAAATTCATGGAAAAGGCAGAGAAATTCATGGAAAACACAGACAAAACAATGGAAGAATTCAGGAAAATAATACAGGAACAAAATACCAAAATAAAACCACAATTAGAAATCATACAGAAACAACGATTAGAAATCCAAAAGACAAACAACAAGATTTCAGAAATGGACAGTGTCATAGAAGGGCTGACGAGCAGGTTTGAAACGATGGAAGACAGGATCAGCGAAATTGAAGATAAACACTTGGATACAACTCTGTTTCAAGAAAAATCAGAAAAAAGAATGAAGAAACTGAGAATTATGTGGGATACAATCAAAAGCAAAAATATATGAGTGATTGGCATTCCAGAACAGGGGGAGAAAACAGAAAACACAGAGATCATTGAATAACTGCTGACAAAAAAGTTCCCCAATATCATGAAAGATGAATAGCTGACCATTCAAGAGGCTCAAAGAACCCCATATAGGATAGAAGCCAAAAGAAAATCACCAAGGCATATCATAATCACACTCACTAAAACCAAAGACAAACAAAGAATCCTGAGGGCAGCTCAAGAAAAACAAGAAGTCACATACAGAGGAGAAACAATAAGACTAAGCTCAGACTCTTCGGCAGAAACCATGCAGGCAAGAAGGCAATGGGATGGCATATGTAAAACCTTGAAAGAAAAAAATTGCCAGCCAATAATAATATAACCTGAAAAACTCTTGTTCAAATATGATGGTGAAATTAGGACATTTCCAGATAAACAGAAATTAAGGGACTATGTAAAAACCAAACCAAATTTATGAGAATTATTAAAGGGAGTCCTTCAGTCTGAGGACAAACAGTATCAGACCACAGGCTGTATCTACGACACAGGACAGTACCAGCCAGATACCAACCTAGGAAAGGAATTCTCAAGTACTAACAAAAACCAAAAGAATTACAACAGGAAATGAGACAGGTTAATCCATAAATGACAACAACATCAGAACAATAAAAGAGGGAATAAATGGTGTAGGTATAGAACCTTCTAATGGAGAGGAAGGCAAGGAAATACCAACTAATAATAGACAGGTTCAAACTTAGGAAGACAAGGGCAAATTTTAACCACAGAGAAAGTTAACAAGCCTACTTATCAAAATAAAGAAGACAAAATAAAGTCTCAGTAAAAACAAAATCTACAAAAACAAAAGAAATGAAAAAAAAATCCACAAACAAAAGGAATTCAGCACAGGACAGTAAGAGGAACAAAGAAAATGTCAGCACCACAAAAAAAGAAGCACTACAAAATGACAGCAATAAACTCACACCTGTCAATAATTAAACTGAATGTAAACGGCCAAAACGCTCCCATAAAGAAACAGAGAGTAACAGAATGGATAAAAAAAAAAAAGGATCTATCAATATGCTGTTTATAAGAAACACACCTTAGAAACAAAGATGTAAATTTATTAAAAATCAAAGGATGGAAAAAAATATATAAAGCAAACAGCTTCCAAAAAACAGCAGGAGTGGCAATACTAATCTCAGATAAAATAGACTTTAAAACAAAATCTACCATAAAAGACAGACACTATATAGTGATTAAAGGGATGATCCTTCAGGAAGACATAACCATAATAAACATCTGGGCACCCAACAACAGGGCTATATAAAACAAACTCTAACAACACTGAAAAGAGAAATAGTTCCACAATAATAGTAGGAGACTTCAACACACCACTCTTGGTAAAGGACAGAACACCTAGAAAGAAACTCAACAAAGATACAGAAGAGCTAAAGGGCACAATCAGTCAACTTGACCTCATAGACATATATAGAACACTTCACACAACAGCTGCGAAGTACTCATTCTTTTCCAACGCACATGGAACATTTTCCAGAATAGACCACATCTTAGGCCACAGAGCAACCCTCAACAAAATCCAAAACATTGAGATAATACAAACTAACGAAGAAGTTAAACTGTTCCTGTTTGCAGATGATATGATCCTATACATAGAAAACCCAACAGACTCCATGAGAAAACTACTGGAACTAATAGAAAGATTCAGCAGAGTAGCAGTATACAAGACAAATATATAAAAATCAGTTGGATTCCTATACACCAATAAAGACAACTATGAAAAGGAAATGAGGAAAACAATACCATTTATAATAGCCCTTAAAAAAATAAAATACTTAGGAATAAATCTAACCAGGGATGTAAAAGACCTATACAAAGAAAACTACAAAACACTACTGCAAGAAACCAAAAGAGATTGACATAAATGGAAAAACACACCATGCTCATGAATAGGCAGACTCAACATTGTGAAAATCACAATTCTACCCAAAGTAGTTTATAAATACGATGCAATCCCAATCCAAATACCAAAAACATTCTTTAAAGAGATGGAAAAACTAATCATTAACTTTATTTGGAAAGGGAAGAAGCCTCAGATAAGTACAGCACTACTGAAGAAGAATAAAGAAGGCGGACTCACACTACCTGACCTCAGAACCTACTATACAGCTACAGTAGTCAAAACAGCCTCGTACTTGTACAACAACAGATACATTGACCAATGGAACAGAATTGAGAACCCAGATGTAAACCCATCCACCTACGGTCACTGATCTTTGACAAGGGCCCAAAGTCCATCAAACGGGGAACAGTGTTTTTAATAAATGGATGTCCATCTGCAAAAAAATGAAACAGGACCCAAACCTCACACAGTACACAAAAACTAATTCAAAATGGATCAAAGACGTAAATATAAAGCCAAAAACTGTAAAGTTCATAGAAGAAAAAACACTATCAACACTGGAGGCCATAATACATGGCATTAACAGGATACAAACCATAACCAATAACACACAAACCCCAGAAGATACGCTAGATAACTGGGATCTTCTAAAAATTAAATACTTATGCTCATCAAAAGACATCACCAAAAGAGTAAAAAGAGAACCTACAGACTGGGAAAAAAATTTTGGACATTACAAGTCAGACAAAGATCTAATTTCCATAATCTACAAGAAAATCCAACACCTCTACCACAAAAAGACAAATAATCCAATTAAAAACGGGCAATGAAAATGAACAGACACTTCACCAAAGAAGATATTCAAGCAGCCAACAGACACATGAGGAAATGCTCACGATCAGTAGCCATTACAGAAATGCAAATCAAAACCACAATGAGATACCATCTCACCCAGGCATTACTGGTATGAATCAAAAAAACTGGAAATAACAAATGTTGGAGAGGCTGCGGAGAGATTTCAACTCTTCTGCACTACTGGTGGGAATGCAAAATGATACAACCATTTTGGAAAATGATATGGCGCTTTCTCAGAAAGCTAGAAACAGAAATACCATACAATCCAGCAATCCCACTCCTAGGAATACATCCTAGAGAAATAAGAGCTGACACACAAATAGACTTATACACACCCATGTTCCTTGCAGCATTGTTCACAATAGCAAAAAGATGGATACAACCTAGATGCCCATCAACAGATGAATGGATAAACAAACTATGGTACATACACACAATGGAGTACTACATAATGATAAAGAACAATGATGAATCTGC
>NW_004444055.1:7344769-7352710 GCF_000243295.1 Trichechus manatus latirostris | reverse complement strand
ACAACAACAGACATGTACAACAATGGAATAGAATTGAGAACCCAGATGTAAATCCATTCACATCATTCTAAATGGAGAGAGACTGAAAGCATTCAGTCTGTTATTTGATAAAGGCCCAAAGTCCATTAAATGGAGAAAAGACAGTCTCTTTAACAAATGGTGCTGGCATAACTGGATATCCATCTGTAAAAAAATGAAACAGGACCCATACCTCACACCATACAGAAAAACTAACTCAAAATGGATCAAAAAAGTAATATAAAATCTAAAACAATAAAGACTTTGGAAGAAAAAATAGGGATAACGCTAGGGGCCCTAATACATGGCATAAATAGGAAACAAACCATAATTAACAATGCACAAACACCAGACGAGAAACCGGATAGCTGGGAGCTCCTAAAAATCAAACACACTCATCAAGACTTCACCAAAGTGTAAAAAGAGAACTCATTGTTGTTGTTGTTAGGTGCCATCAAGTAGATTCTGACTCATAGTGTCTCTACGTACAACAGAACGAAATACTGCCTGGTCCTGTGCCATCCTCACAATTGTTGCTATGCTTGAGCCCATTGTTGCAGCCACTGTGTCAGTATCTCCTTGAGGGTCTTCCTTTTTTTCGCTGACCCTCTACTTTACCAAGAATGATGTCCTTCTCCAGGGATTGATCCTTCCTAATAACATGTCCAAAGTATGTGAGACATAATCTCGCCATCCTTCCTTCTAATGAGCATTTTGGTTGTACTTCTTCCAAGGCAAATTTGTTCATTCTTCTGGCAGTTTGTGGTATATCCAATATTCATGGTCAATACCACAATTCAAAGGCGTCAATTCTTCTTCGGTCTTCCTTATTCATTGTACAGCTTTCTCATGCATATGAGGCGATTGAGAACACTATGGCTTGGGTCAGGCGCACCTTAGTCTTCAAGGTGACATCTTTGCTTTTTAACACTTTAAAGGGGTCTTTTGAAGTAGATTTGCCCAGTTCAATGTGTCTTTTGATTTATTGACTGCTGCTTCCATGGATGTAATTGTGGATCCAAGTAAAATGAAATCATTGACAACTTCAGTTTTTTCGCCATTCATCATGATGTTGCTTATTGGTCCAGTTGTGAGGATTGCTGTTTTCTTTACGTTGAGGTGTAATCCATACTGAAGGCTGTAGTCTTTGATCTTCATCAGTAAGTGCTTCAAGTCCTCTTCACTTTCTGCAAGCAAAGTTGTGTCATCTGCATATCACAGGTTGTTAATGAGTCTTCCTCCTATCCTGATGCCCCATTCTTCTTCATACGGTCCAGCTTCTCAGATTATATGCTCAGTACACAGATTGAATAAGTATGGTGAAAGGATACAACCCTGAGGTACATCTTTCCTAACTTTAAACCACACAGTATCCCCTTGTTCTATTCAAACAACTGCCTCTTGATCCATGTATAGGTTCCATATGAGCACAATTAAGTGTTCTGGAATTCCCGTTCTTCACAATGTTATCCATAATTTGTTATGATCCACACAGTCAAATGCCTTTGCATAGTCAATAAAACAGAGGTAAACCTACAGACTGGAAAAATATTTTGGCTATGATATATCCATTAAGGGTCTAATCTCTAAAATCTACAAGATACTGCAACACCTCTACAACAAAAAGACAAATAATCCAATTAAAAAATGGGTGAAGGATATGAACAGACACTTCACCAAAGAAAACATTAAGGCAGCTAACAGACACATGAGGAAATGCTCATGATCATTAGCTGTTAGAGAAATGCAAATCAAAACTACAATGAGATACTATCTCACCCCAACAAGGCTGGTAGTAATCTAAAAAACACAAAATAATAAATGTTGAAGAGGTTATGAGGAGACTGGAACCCTTATGCACTCCTGGTGGGAATGTAAAATGGTACAACCACTTTGGAAGTCGATCTGGCACTTCCTTTAAAAGCTAGAAATAGAAATACCATACAATCCAGCAATCCCACTCCTAGGAATATATACCCTAGAGAAATAAAGAGCCATCACATGAATAGACATATGCACACTCATGTTCATTGCAGCACTATTCACAATAGCAAAAAAATGGAAAAAGCCTAAATGCCCATCAACAGATGAATGGATAAACAAATTATGATACATACACACAATGGAATATTATACAATGGTAAAGAACAATGATGAATCCACAGAACATCTCACAACATGGATGAATCTGGAGGGCATTGTGCTGAGTGAAATAAGTCAGTCACAAAAGGATAAATATTATATGAGACCATTATTATAAGAACTCAAGAAAAGGTTTCAACACAGAAAAAAGCATTCTTTGATGGTTACAAGGGTGGGGAGGGTGGAGGAGGGCAAATCACTAATTAGACAAGTATCAACTTCAGTGACAGGAAGGACAACACACAATATAGGTGAAGTCAGCACAACTGGACCAAAGCAAAAACAAAGAAGTTTCCTAGACACATCCAAACACTATGAGGGACAGAGTAGCTGGGGCTGGGGCCTGGGAACCATAGTTTTGGGGGACATGTAGGTCAATTGGCATAACACAGTTTATAAAGAAAGTGTTCTACATCCCACTTTGGTGAGAGTAGGGTCTGGGGTCTTAAAAGCTTTCCAGCGGCCGTCTAAGATACTTCTATTGGTCCCATCCCACTTGGAGCAAAGGAAAATGAAGGAAACCAAAGACAGAAGGAAAATACTAGCCTAAAGGACTATAGGACCACATGAACCAGAGACTCCACCAGCATGAGACCAGAAGAACCAGATGATCCCAGCTACCACCAATGACTCCCCTGACAAGGAACACAACAGAGAGTCCTGGACAGAGCAGGAGAAAAATGTAGAACAGAATTCAAATTCAAGTAAAAAGACCAGACTTAATGGTCTGACAGAAACTGGAGGCACCCCCAAAACTATGGCCCCCCGGACTCTCAGTTAACCCAAAACTGAAACCATTCTTAAAACCCACTCTTCAGACAAAGATTAGACAGGCTTATAAAACAATAACACACATGAGGAATGTGCTTCTTAGTTCAATCAAATATATGAGATCAAATGGGCAGCTTCTGTCCAAAAACAGGATGAGAAGGCAGGAAGGGACAGGAACTGGACAAATGGACACAGAGAACCTGGGGTGGAAAGGGAGAGTGCACTGTCACATTGTGGGAATTGCAACCAATGTCACAAAACAGTATGTATATAAGTTTCTGAATGAGAAATTAACTTGGCTGTAAACTTACATCTAAAGCACAATAAAATAAATAAATAAAAATGGGCTAATGATTTGAACAGACACTTCACCAAGAAGATATGAGTGGTCAAACTCACAGTTATGGGGTTTATTAGGGAAGTAACAGGAACAACTCAGGATACAGTTCTGTGGTCAGGACAGCTTCTCAGCTGTGCCCACAGGCAGGTCTCTCAGCCCCTCAACCCCTCAGCCTGGCCTCTGCCTTGCTCGGGCAGGTGTTACAAAGCTCTTTTAGCTCTGCCAGTAAGTGCCCAGAAACACCCTACTCTGCCAATAAGCCTCAGCAGTCCAAAGCCACTGAGCTCTCTCCCTCTGTGGATCATGGGTCAGCAGCTCCACCAAGTGCCTGGAGGCACCCTACTCCACCAGCAAACCTCCTGCCGAAAGGTGCTCAGCTCTGTCACTTCATGGGTTAGCACACCCACTGTAGCCACCTCACTCCATGGGTCAGGAAGCCCACTGTGCCTTCTCGCACCAGTCTCCTGGTTCTGTTGCTGCCGTTTCTCTGCCACTGGACTGTGCCGTGCTTGCCGCCACGTCTCTCTGTCTCCATTGCTACAGCTCTCTCTGTTTCCTGGGTCTAGGAGGTTCTTAGCACAGGGAACCCAGGTCCAAAAGACACACTCTGCTCCTGGCTCTTCTTGGGTGGTATTTGTGAGGTTCCTTCCTCCAGCCACTAAGATTGGCTCATTTTAAGCCTAGCAGGAAAGCAAAACAGATCAATCTCCTCGTCAGTGTTCCATACACCTTATTTGCATAGTCCCACCCCCACAAGGGCTCCATGAAACTTATTTGCATTATTAGCAGGTTGTCCAATCCCCTTGTGGGCCACAGGCACCTTATTTGCATAGTCCCATCCAATCATTGTGTGGGAGCACAAAGACTATGGCTAGAAGGGTCATATTAAGTAATTCACTGCACCGCATACACTTACCATGTGACCCAACAATTCCACTCCTACCCGAAAGAAATGAAAACCTATGTCCACACAAAAACCTGTACACAAATATTCATAGAAGCTTTATTCATGATAGTCCCCAACTGGAAAACCAAAAGTCTATAAACAGCTGAATGTATGAACAAGTTGTGGTATATTCATACACGAATACTACTTAACAATAAAAGCAAAAAACTACTAATAAAAGCAACAACATGGATGGATCAAAAACTATTATTTTTGATTTATTTGTTATTTAGCAATAGGTAAGTGATACTCAAGGATTCATCCAAAGTTCCCTTAAAAAGGAGAACTCTGAAAGTAGTAAGAAGTCATTAAATCCTTAAGAGAAACTGAAAGAGAAGGAAAGCTGACATATAAGGAGTAATTTCCCCCTTGACATATTAATCAGAAAATAAGGTACAGGGTCTCTGAATGGATAACTAGGATAAGGGAGGAAATGATCTAATATTTTAAGAGTGAATGTATAATTTCAGGGGCACATCCTGTGATATGCTGGAGCCAGCTCACACCAGCTTGTGAGAACCAATTGTTCAATTTTCAGGAATTTCGTGAGCCAGTTGTTAAACCATTGGTAGCATGAAATCAGCCCTTTAAAAAATCATCTATATGAGATCAAACAGTCAACATTTACTCTAAAGCAAAGATGAGAAGGTAAAGGGGGCAGGGAAACTAGACTACCAGAAAACTAGAACGGAAATAATGAGAATGTTGACACTGAAAAATATGTTCAATGTCACTGAACAATTTGTATAGAAATTGTTAAATGGAAACCTAATTTGCTGTGTAAAATTCCACCGGAAACACAATAAAGATTATTATAAACAAATAAAAAACAGCATGTATACTGTCCTAGTTATCTAGTGCTGCTATAACAGAAATACAAGAAGTGGATTGCTTTAACAAAAAGAAATTTATTCTCTCACAGTCTAGGAGGCTAGAAGTCTGAATTCAGGGTGCCAGCTCCAGGGGAGGCTTTCTTTCTCTGTCAGCTCTGGAAGAAGGTCCTTGTCATCAATCTTCCCCTGGTCTAGGAGCTTCTCAGCCCAGGGACCCTGGGTCCAAAGGATGCACTCCCTTCCTGGTTCTTCATTCTTGGTGGCATGAGGTGCTGCTGTCTCTCTGCTCACTTCTCTCTTTTATATCTCAAAAGATATTGACTCAAGACCTGACCTAATCTTGTAGATTGAGTCCTGTCTCATTAACATAACTGCCTCTAATCCTGCCTCATTAACATTATAGAGGTAGAATTTACAACACATAGGAAAATCACATCAGGTGACAAAATGGTAGACAATCACATAATACTGGGAATAATGGCCTATCCAAGTTGACACATTTTGGGGTGACACAATTCAGTCTGTAATACATAGTAAATCCTATTTTTATTTTTTGAAGTATATTTATGCAGAGAAATAAAAGAGAAGGTACATAGAAATGTTAACTGTGCATCGTTGGATGGGAGAATTACGGGCAATTTTTATTTTCTATTTATTTAGTCTCCTATTTTTAAAAATAATGATGCATGACTTTCATAATTAGAAAATAATGTCATTAGAAAAATTAAGTAGTTCAGTAGATACTATGGTCCTTATAAGAAGGGACCATTTTTTACTGTTGGCCTGGAAAAAGTATAAGGCCTCACCTGTAAAACCCAAAACAAGAACATGGCAGAGTAGTTAGACGCTTCCTATATCCCTCTTACAACAAAGACCTGGAAAAACAAGTGATTTGATTCTATGTGAACATCTGCCAGCCCTGAACAAGGCAACGTCAAGAAATCCGTCTAAGTGATATGGGAGAGGAAAACCATTTGGAAGAGGTGAGGAGGGCTAGAGCTGCAGCAGCGAAACTGCAGAGCCACAGCCACGCTGGTCCGCGGTGAAGCAGGCAAACAGCTGTGCTGCGCGCACGCTCGGGAAGCAGTTTCCACATCGAGAGAGACCCAGCAGCAGAGATTCTACTTGAACACTCTGAACCAGTGAAGAGCAGCTCCCAAGAGGCTAGGATAAGTAAATGTGTGCACCCTTTCACGGGGATTAAAAACAAGAAAAGCCCCTTTGGGGAAAACCCCTTTCCCTTTTACCTCCTCCCTCCATGCTCTGCACCGGTTTGGGAAAAAACCTCTCTCCCTTTTACCTCCTCCCTCCGTGCTCTGCACTGGGACTCTGCTGGGCCGCAAGTAGATCCCAAAAGGCGCCCTGACCCATTCTCCTGGCCTTGGAGAGGGAACAAATAAGCTGCTGGCTCCCCTAGGCCAGGAACACAGGGTCAGCACAGCTCCTTTGCTGGCCACAGGTATCAGGGGTCGGCAGACTCTGAGTGCCTTACACCCCTGTATAGACTTGTGGGGACCCATCTCAACAGCGTTAGCCCTCACTGCCACAGTACAACATGGCAAACATCTGAAGTTTAACTTCAACTGCTTCAGCTGTGAACGGGCAGATCTGTGACCCTCGAAACAGCCCTGCCCCTTTAAGTACACACTTTTATCAATCTGCAGCAGTGTCTTGAGGACTGGTGGTAGCACCTAAACTGCCTAGTCACCTGCTATAGGAGTTCAAGAAAAAGTGGTGCCCTTGAGTCTTTACAGCCAACAGAGTGGGGTGCTCTTAGTCCAGCTGCAAAACTCACCTACCTACTCACCCTAGAGAATAGGGAAACGCTTTCCTTTCAGACTCTCAGGGGCAGCTGTCAGCCCCCTGCCTGGCTCAGCGTGTAATCCCCTACCACAGCCAGAGTCCAGTGCCTGCACCAATCACCAATGCCCCTCTATGACTGGGGGTGAGGGCCTGCATCACACACTTGATGACTGACTGCCAGAACACCTGAGTTGAACCCATGTAGGAAAATTTAAAGGACTCCGGTGTGCACATACTTAGTTACAGAACTAACTACCTGGTGACAGGACATTAGAGATCCAGTGGTGTCAAAAATCAAACTAGTGCACACGAGCAGCCTATTTGGGCATATCAAAACAAAACAAAATAAGAAGCTAGGTCTCACTAAGCAAACACAAAACAAAATTATAATAAATTATTGATGGCTCGGAGACAAGTCAATATCAAGTCACACAAAGAGGCAGTCCATGATGACTTCAGCAAGCTCCCAAAATAAAGAATCAATAAATTCTCTGAAGGAAGAGAACTTCTTGGAATTACCAGAGGCAGAATACAAAAAATTAATATACAGAACTCTTCTAGAAATAAGAAAGGAAATTTGACAGAATGCAGAAACAGCCAGGGAACATACAGACACAGTAGTAGCAGAACTTAAAAAAATTATTCAAGAACATAAGGACAAATTTAATAGGTTGCAAGAATCCATAGAGAGACAGCAATCAGAAATCCAGAGGATTAACAATAAAATTTCAGAATTAGACAACTCAATAGAAAGTCATAGGAACAGAATTGAGGCAGTAGAAGTTAGAATTAGTGACACTGAAGATAAAGCTCTTGACACCAACTTATTTGAGGAAAAATCAGATAAAAGAATTTAAAAGAATGAAGAAATTCCAAGAGTCATGTGGGACACTATCAAGAGAGATAACCTACGAGTGATTGCAGTACCATAACAGGGGTGGATAACAGAAAATACAGAGAAAATTGTCAAAGATTTGTTGACAGAAAACTTCCCTGATATCATGAAAGATGACATCTATACAAGATGCTCATCAAACCCCACATAAGGTAGATCCCAAAAGAAAGTCACCAAGACATATTATAATCAA
>NW_004444055.1:7326279-7339909 GCF_000243295.1 Trichechus manatus latirostris | reverse complement strand
CACCAATGAACGTCCTGACAGGGAACACAACAGAGGGTCCCTGATGGAGCAGTAGAACGATGGGATGCAGAACTCAAATTCTAGTAAGAAGACCAGATTTAATGGTCTGACTGAGACTGGAGGCGCCCTGGAAAGCATGGCCCCTGGTCTCTCCATCACCCCAGAACTAAAACAATTTTCAAGGCCAACTCTTCAGACGGGGATTGGACTGGACTGTGGGACATAAATTGATACTTGTGAAGAATGTGCCTCTTAGACAAGTAGATACAGGACACCAAAGGGGTGACTTCTGTCCAGATGTGAGATGGCAAGGCAGAGAGAGTTAGGAGCTGGTTGAATATTCATGGGGAATCAGGGGTGGAGGGGAGGAGTGTGCTGTCGCAGAATGGGGTGAGCGGTTGGGGTCTCATAACAATGTATGTAAAAAAAAAAAAAATTCTGTATGTGAGACTAACTTGAAATGTAAACTTCATTTAATTACAACAATAAAAAAAAAGAAAAAGAAACCCGTTGCCATCAGTCGATTGCAACTCATAGTCATAACGACCCTAAAGGACAGAGTTGAGCTGCCCCATAGGGTTTCCAAGGAGTAGCTGGTGGATTTGAACTGCTGATCTTTTGGTTAGCAGCCAAGCTCTTAACCACTGTGCCACCAGGGCTCCATTCTAACACTTAACCAAAAACCAAACCCGTTGCTGTCTAGTCAATTCCAACTCATAGCGACCCTATAGGCTTCCATCATTTCACCACTTCCATTTATTCCACTAGTCATTATCACCTAATGAACAGACAAATTCTCTGCTAATTAAGAGCTTTTAAAAAGTCACTACCTTTGGTAGTTGCTAAGAGTTGGAATCAACTCCGACCGGCAATGGGTACCTTTGGTAATGTTCAAATTGAGCCCTATGTAAGAGTGCCCGCTGGTGGTTTCACCAACAACACTTTTTATCAATTAAATTCTAGGTGTGTTCATCCAGAATTCCCAGACGCTCTTTCAATTCCCACCAATGGAAACATGAAAACAAAGACTGAGTAGCGAGTTTTGCATGAAGATAAATTTACTCAATTGAAAGGGTTGTCCTATCTTACGTAATTTTTTTTAAAAGTCTGTAAAAAACAAAGAATTATCTTTTTTTTTTTTTTGCTTCCTCTTGTAAAATGTCCGTGATGGTGAAGAATAGGTTCCTACCCCTAGTTGTGGGGGTGATGGGTGTGTAGGGCAGGTAATGATGGTAATGGAATATGTACTTAATCAGCAAAATTAAAAATTAGCAACCCATGAAAATAAGAAATAAGGAACTACAGTGTTCATCTACATTTCCAGTACACAATGAAGTCAATGTTAATTCTCCAAAGCACTGACACAGGAATAGGTAGCTTGGGCATCTTAGAATTGAGAAAATTTGTCATTTTATCGTGTCTTGGTTTTTTACTCTCCCAACATTTATGTCTCAGTCTGTAAAATTTGGGATATAAATCAACCTGAAAGCTAACCATTTTTCAAGGCTATGTCAACATGGCTAACAAATATTTTTGATTATCAAGTTTATCAACAATTTGCTTTTTCTTTATCTTTCAAAAAATATTAATTAAAAAAATAACCATTTTAAAACATTTCCTTTGGGTAAAAGAAGGTTACTTCCTTTACTTTGTCCTATTCACTATTCCTCACATTTTATTGGAACATTTGAACCTTCAGTTAGAGTTCCTTTATTAAAAGAACTAGGCTAAATGACATACTTTGAATGAAAATTATTTTTCACATCATTTGTACAAATATTTTACAAGTTTGAATAAAGCACCTTTCCACCTTAAAAGATGCCTTACCCCTAAACTGAAATAAAAAGGCAGCAATGCCATTAAGGATAATCTATAAACTGGTGGGGACAATCAACAGCAGAATAATCTATTAACATTCTCCTAACACCAGCTTAATGATATTAACATTTTAATCACAGAATTGCAGTTGTTTGCATGTGTTCTGAAGCTAGCATAATTTTTAACACAGCCAGGAAAATGAAAAATCTCCAAATGAATGCTATACAATATTCCTTCCAGAAAAATCTCTAGTAAGGCACAGTCTTGGGTGAAAGAAAATTGCTTTGCCATTGTAATGCACTAAAAAAAAGGCTTGGAGCCTGACAGTTTAAATCCTGTCTTTCTTAGTTGCTAGGGAGGGTTCCTGGTGGTGAAATGGTTAAGAGCTCAGCTGCTATCCAAAAATCAGTAGATCCAATCCACCAGCTGCTCCTTGGAAACCCTATGGGGCAGTTATACTCTGTCCTACAGGGTCGGAATTGACTTTGGTTTGGGTTTAGGGAGAGGTCACATCATTTAGCCTTATCTGCAAAATGTGTTTCCTTTTTGAAAGAATTATTTTGAGAATTTATTAATGAT
Organism: Trichechus manatus latirostris; assembly: GCF_000243295.1. Lineage (NCBI taxonomy): Eukaryota > Metazoa > Chordata > Mammalia > Sirenia > Trichechidae > Trichechus > Trichechus manatus. The sequence continues at coordinate 7,337,512 of NW_004444055.1, read as the reverse complement.
GTATGTAATGGACCTAGCAGATAATAGAAAGTGATTAAAATGTAACTAATATAATTATTTTCTTCTCAAGCTACAGAAAAGGGAACACTGTAACATCTACTTTCTGGGTGGACCTCATAAATTTTATTCTCAAAGGCAATAAAAAAATCCCCTTCAGAAGGAGAATCACACAGTTTTATTAACTGTATTTATAATACTAACAGTGTTTGGCTAGTGATGTAAAAATCATACTCGACCCATAAAAATAAATACTACACTAATATCTCAAAAGAAAAATAAAGTTGTAATAACCCATTGCCGTCAAGTTGATTCCGACTCATCCCAACCCTACAGAACTGAGCAGAACTGCCCTATAGGGTTTCCAAAGAGTGACTGGTGGATTCGAACTGCCAACCTTTTTGGTTAGCAACCAGGCTCTTACCACTATGCCATCAGGGCTCCAAAGATGCAACAGGTTTCTCTAAACAAGAATGTTAAATCCAAAATAATTTAATATATACAAGGAAATACTGTAATACATGAAAAGGTATTTTATTATTATTTTATTATATAACATAGTAGTGGATACACCTGATTGTATTTTCTCAAGTGGCAAATGAGGCAAAGGATAACATTTCTCTTTGATTCCTAATGAGAACCTCGAAATCATCTGTCTTTTGGAGGATTCAATTTCGTACGACGTCTGTGATACCTTAAAAAAAAAAAAAATCATATAGGATTATTTTAATAAAAGTTAACTGCTCCAGATAAAAATATTAAATTTCTATTGTTTGCTGTTTATTAGAATTATGAAATCAGATATTTCTTAATAAATAAGCCACATTTCCTATCAAAATTATATTCTATTAATTGAGGATTTTGGAAAATTTTCTTCCAGCTCCTTAGAATAATTGCAACATACTAACCTGGATTATTGATCTTTAACTAAAAATTAATGATTGCTTGCCTTTATAGTAAAGAAACACTACATCGTGAACATGGTGAACATTCTGTATTAAAGTTTCATTTAAAAAGGAATGTTTTCCTCTAACTGGAGGGCTCTTATGCTGTAAGATTATGTCTTAATATACAATAGGATACAATTAGCAATATGGTTATGGAAAAATGTACAATAATCCCAAAAAAACAGAAGAAATGCAAATTAAGATAATGAGGAAACTTCTTTTTGCTTTTATAATCACAAATATTTTGAAAATCATAATGCCCAATGCAGACATGGGTATATCAGGCCCGACTGGTAAAAGTATTAACTGATAACAATACTTCTAAAAAGAAGTGGGGAAATATGTATCAAAATTTTTCAATATTATTAATTTTTATTTAGTAATTTCTCTTCTGGAAATCTTAAAACAATACAGAAAAGCGGTTATAATATTAAGGGGGGATGCAGGATGCAAATCTGTATTTACAGTATGATTAGAACTGCATAAAAATAAGCAAACTAACAAAACTTATGTATAGATTTTAAAAAATGAAATGCACTGTTAGCAGTAATTATACTTGAGTGATAACACCACAGAGAATTTTCTGTTTGCTTTTCTGCATTTCCTTGTTTTCTTTACTGATTTTAAAAATTCCTGCACAAAGAACATGTGTTTTCTTGATGCATTCTCTTTAAAAATTGCCTTAAGCCCAGATTTTGGCATGGTGGTCAGGAGTTAAATTTTTTTTCCCCCATTTTTGCTAATATGGAAATTCAATTTAAGGATTCCTATACCATAATTGGGAACCCTAGTGGCACAGTGCTTAAGAGCTACGACTGCTATATTAAATGACAAGACATGTATCTTATGCTCTTTAGCTGTTGTGATTAAGGTATCTACAGCCTTTTTATCTTAAGGATTCACGAAATAGGCCACTTTCCTATACATTGTTATTTCTTACGTCGTTTTTTTTTAAATTTGCAAAACACAGAAACTATGTTGAATAAAGTATACCGATATTTACTAACACGGAAAAGTAAATTGTAGAATAATACATATGGTATGATACCACTTATGTAAAAGAAAGAAGAAAATAAATATTTCCACATGTATGTATACTGGCATAGAAAAGATAACGGTTTTCCGAAGGATTCCAGTTGTATACCAGATAATCAAGGTTTTATTAGTGCGGTAAGATCCCTAAAAGGTGTTCTCTCAAAGCAGTTGGACACCAGAATAGAGGTTCTGAAATGGGATCCACAATCAACACCTATGGAAGCAGCAGTGAAGAAATCAAATGACGTACTGCATTGGGCAAATCTGCTGCAAAAGACCTCTTTAAAGTGTAAAAAGCAAAGATGTCACTTTGAGGACTAAGGTGCACCTGACCCAAGCCACGTTATTTTCAATTGCCTCATATACATGGAAAAGAAGGACAATGGATAAAAAGACCGAAGAAGAATGGATGCATTTGAATTACGGTGTTGGTGAAGAATACTGAATATACCATAGACTGCCAGAAGAATGAACAAATCTATCTTGGAAGAAGTACAGCCTGAATGCCCCTTAGAAGCAAGATGATGAGACTTCATCTCACTTACTTTGGACATGTTATCAGGAGGGACCAGTCCTTGGAGAAAGACATTGTCTTAGTCATCCAGTGCTGCTACAACAGAAATACTACAAGTGGATGGCTTTAACAAAGAGAAATTTATTTCCTTATAGTAAAGTAGGCTAAAAGTCCAAATTCAGGGTGTCAGCTCCACAGGAAGGCTTTCTCTCTCTCTCTGCCTTCTCATCAGTGTTCCCCTGGACTAGCAGCTTCTCGGTGCAGGGACCCCAGTCCAAAGGACATGCTCTGTTCCTGGCACTGCTTTCTTGATGGTATGAGGTCCCCAACTCTCTGCTTGCTTCCCTTTCCTTTTATCTCTTGAGAGAAAAGGTGGTGCGGGCTACACCCCAGGGAAACTCCCTTTACGTTGGATCAGGGATGTGACCTGGGTAAAGGTGGTGTTAAAATCCCACCCTAATCCTCTTTAACATAAAATTACAATCACAAAATGGAGGCCAACCACACAATTCTGGGAATCATGGCCCAGCCAAATTGTTACACACATTTTTGGGGGGACACAGTTCAATCCATGACAGACATTATGCTTGGTAAAGTAGAAGGTCAGCGAAAGAGAGGAAGACCCTCAACAAGGTGGACTGACACAGTGGCTGCAACGATGAGCTCAAGCATAGCAATGATTGTGGGGATGGTGCAGGAATTGGCAGTGTTTCGTTCTGTGGAACACAGGGTCACTAAAAGTTGGAACCAACTCGAGAACACCTAACAACAACAACAAATTCTGCTGGAAAGTGAATTCATAGTTTTTATTAGATTCTCAATGAAGTCTGCAGCCCTAAAAATGTTAAGAACTATCCTAAAAAAATAAGATTCAGCTTACACTGCTTAACTGTATTATACTCAAGACTAACTGAAAGTGTTTGAGAGACTAATAATCTGAAGCCGAAGCCAAGTTCTAAAACATGCTTAATGAATGTCAAATAACATTTACAGGTTTCTTTATTATATAAAAATTTCAAGGCACATTACAATCACTAGCCAGAGCAAGCAACTTAATTTTAGGTGACCTTGTAATTTATCACCCAGACTGGGACCCTTTTGAGAATAAAAGCCAGCACTATTAATAATTAACACAACAAGCATTAAACTGAGACTGTTCCTGGCAAACCAAGACACACTGTCACCTTTGTTAAACTGCAAAACGACTCACTGACATCTGGAATACTGGTCTATGATTCTTAATCCAAAGCAGCACTTTACCTCCTGGTTCACATGGCAGCAAAGTCTTTAAATCTGCTTCCTACTAATTCAGCAGCTTATTTTTGCTGCCTCCATGAAAAAACATTAGTCTTTTAAATAAAGTGGTACTACTATTCATGCATTCATAATTTCTCTCTATCTCAGAAATTTAAAAGTACTTTTCAGATCCTTCCTACTTTCCATTCAGCCTTCCTTCTATTCTCCCATCTTTTAACATAGTTTTACACTTAGGAGAACTATGTTAGCTTACTACTTTCTTGTTTAAGAGGTATGATGAGAATCAGGATCATTCATTCTTTCATTTATGTATTCATTAAAAAAAATGTGTGTGCATCTACTATATGCCAGGCACTATTTCTAGGTGCTAAGGATTCTGTAGTACACAAAACAAGACAAAAATCTCCACCCTCAGGGAGCTTACATTCTGGGGCAGGAGATAGGAAAATAAGACAAAAAAGTTGGCCAGGGAGGGCTTCAGTGAATAAAAACCTGAAGGAAGTGAGGGAACTAGCTTTGCCGATACCTGAGGAGGAACATTCTGTGCATAGGAATAGCAAGTGTAAAAGCTCTGAGGTGGAAGGAAGGGCATGTTCAAGGGACAGCAAAGAGGCCATGTGGCTGGAATAGAGTAAACAAGGAAGAGAACAAGAGGAGATGAGGGCAGAAGGCAAGGGAGTGTCAGATTACGAAGGTTCTTGTAGATCATACTTAAGGCCTATGCCTTTTCTCTGATTGAAATGAGAAGCTGTTTGAGAAAGTTTTCAACAGAAAGATTACAAGAACGAACAGAACTTTCAACAGATTTACTCTGGCTGCTGTGCTAAGAAGAGACTGCAGGGGAGCAAAGGGAGAAGCAGGGAAACTAGTTAGGAAGCTACTTCAATAAACCAGGCAAAGGATGGCAGTGGCTTAGACCAGGATGGTGGCAGAGAGAATGATGAGATGTGGTCAAATCTGGATACATTCTGAAGACAGAGCTAAGAGAACGTGGTGACAGGCCAAAGGATGGTTGTGAGACAAAGAGAAGAGTCAAGAGTGACACCAAGTTGTGGCCCAAGTGGCTAGAAGAATGGAGCTGTTTCATCTCAGCTGTTAACTGAGAAGGAGAAGCTGGTTTATGGAGGACCACCAGGAGCTGGGTTAGTGACATATTAAGTTAGAGATGCCTATTAGATGTGTAGAGTAGGAAGCTGGATTTATATGTCCGGGGGTCGGGGAGAGGTCTTCATCAGAGATAGACTTGGGAGTCACTAGCATGCAGATGGCATTTAAAGCATTGGAACTGAATGAGATCACTGCCACGGAGAATGAAACAGAAAAGAGTAGAGGTCCGAGGACCGACACTTGGGACACACCAACATTTAGATGGGGAGATGAAAAGGAACCAGCAAGGGAGAACAAGATACGAACTTTAGACGTGCAAAAACAGTTTTGATAACGTTATCAAGGTTCAATAAACAGAGAAAATAATTGAAAGCTCAGACACAACCATCAGGAACTCTGTAATATTGCTAACATGTGTTCTTGAAAGGAGTGCTACATTGCTTTTGAGTTTTTTTCATGCCACATGAGAAATACTGAAGAAAGGAGGAGCTTTATGCAGATGCCAGTGGCTGAGGGCACTAATTTTCAACATGCCAAGCTTTCTAAGTAATGGCAACACTAAAGGCCAACAGGGGCAACTGTGGAGGGCAACAGCAAATCAGAATTGTGACCTCAACAACTATTTACAAAGGGGCTATCAAATGCAAATTCCAGTAAATACCTAAAGGTACCCGTTAAGCAAAATAAATAGTTTGCATAAGGCGTACCTTATATGTTCAAAGCTCCATGACTTCAGGCAAATACAGTGTAATAGCTAAGCTAGTTTAATTTATTTTCATCACCTGTAATATCAACAAACAGGAAGCAGCAGTAGCCTCATGGTCATATATGCTCTTTTTTGAAAACAATCTTTGTGCTACTGAATATAAAAACAGTCATTCAGGCTTATGGAGTACTGACTTTCGGTTTACTGTGATAGATAAATCTCATTAATAAAGGGTAGGGTTGCACGGCCAATTAATTTAACTGCTGTCGATAAATGGTACACCTGTAAAAAGTAGAACTGGCAAAAGTTGTGTGATAAATATATTTACAAAGACAAAAAAATAGGGTAGCAGCTGCAGCTACTTATGTACAACCACACACCTTATGGGACTGGTTTCTTGGTTTGGCGGTTTAGTGTCAAGGTTTCATGGGCCATCCCAGTTAATTGGCCTAATAACATGTTCAGTGCTTCTGTTCCACCTCCTAGTTACTTGCACAGTGTCTGTGGGCTTAAAAGCTGGCAAGTGGTTATCCAAGGCACAACAATTGGTCTCTATTTGCCTGAAGCAACAGAGGGAGAAGGAGAGTCAGGAATAGGAGGAGGAAATGGAATGTGTGGCTAATTGCCTCCATGAACAATTGCCTCCTTTGCATGAGACCAGTAAGAACTGGACAGTGCCCAGCTACCATTACTGAGTATTCTGATAAAAGAGTCTACAGAAGAATCCTGATCAAAAGGAGAAAAACACAAGTCAAAATTTCAAATCCTCATGGAATCCAGATTTTCTAGAGTCATGGAGGCTGGATGAATCCCCAAAACTACTGTTTGGAGATAACCTTTAAACCTTAAACCAAAAATATCCCCTGAAGTTTTCTTAAAACCAAACAATAGCTTAATTAGTAAAGAAAGTCTGCCTTTAGCACTGTGCTCTTTTAAGATCTATCTTATATGGGATCAAACTGACAACAGTAACTCAAAAGATTAGATAGGAACCTTGAGGGGCAGTGAGTTTATGTTAGTGGGGGAGAAACAACTCAGAAAATGAGGGTGAGAATGGCTGCACAACTGAATGTAATCAATATCACTGAACTGCAGAAACTCTTGAACTGGTGTGTGTTCAGCTGTATATATTCTCAACAACAACAAAAGAGTCAAATAAATTATTAAAAAAAAAAAAAAGCCCATTAAAAAAAAGTCATCAAGCAAGGGCGGATGGTAGGGATAAAACCCCAAACCTAACATCTTCTGTTTCCTCATCAACCCATCTCCTACGCTAAGAATTTCAAACAGTTCTAGCATCTAATCTCAGTATAAAGCTCAAATCCAAGAAGACTCTTTGAGTTGCCATACTAAAGTAAATAGGATCACCAGGATTAGGAAAAGGCAAAATCCAATTCACAAATTTAGTAGGAGCAATTTTGACTTTAGGTTTTCTGACCTGAGATAATCTAATCACTGGTGTTTATTGGTCACTGGAGTATTCAGTATCAATTCTGTACAGTCATACTGCCAACAATTCTAATCCACCCACTGACCCTGGGTAAGGCCAATAATTAAATGCAGGTTGGTTCAGAACTGAGTAAGGTGAGGCAACACCCCTGGCTCATAAAGTCTTTGCTGACCTTGATTAAGAATCTGATAAGGAGGAACATCTTTAGCAACTTGTGACAAACCTAGGTAAAATGCAAACTGGATAAACCCACATAACCTGATAGCTGAACTTGGGAATAAAACTTCCAAGAATCATTTGGAAATTTACCAGTAGACCATCTCAAAGACCATGAATAAGGTATCATTTCAAAAAGGAACTGAATAGGAAACAGGGTGTGAGTAGATATAGAAAAGATTTCTATTTTATATTTTAAATACTTTGTTGGTATTGTTTGAAAATACTTTTTAAAAAAAGTTTTATACCTTTTAATAAAACTTATTTTAAAAGATATACAACCCCAGTTATTATATTCATAAGGGGTCCCAATCTTTTGACTGCTGTAATTTACTAATTGTGAAATACTTATTAAAATATACTGCCTAAGGTTTAAGAAGAAATGGTCTCCAATATCTAGAAACAAACACTTACAAAGGGTTCACATTAATCCAAAACATATATGTATATACCAAATAAATACATGTTGAATGATTAGTGATTACACATATGCTAATTTAAAATTCTGAAATAGGATGCATCCAGAAAAACAACACCCACAAGTAAAATTTTTCTTTATATACAAAAGCTCATAACTGGGTTTCTTCTGCTGAACTCTTTCTTAGGACACACACAGGCACAGTTATTTCCACATAATTAAAGTCTACTTACAACGGAAGGAGCCCTGGTGGCGCAGTAATTAGGAGGTTGGCTGCTAACCAAAAGGTTGGCAGTTTGAATCCACCAGCCGCTACTTGGAAACCCTATGTGGCAGTTCTACTGTATCCTATAGGATTCTTATGAGTTGGAATTGACTTGATGGCAACTGGTTTGGTTTAACGGGTTTTACAATTGAAAATGTCTCGTATATAATTCTGATAAAATAAGACATACTAGGAAATTAAATTAATTAGCAGTCAAAAGCTAATCAGCAGTAAAAAGGTTAAATAAGTTAACAAGACTAAACATAGGTGGGGTACCAGATTTAAATGTCTACGGAAGCTAACATGCTTGGTTTTAAGACTCCTAATGGTCTTCTTGCCTTCAGTCTTGTCCCATCCAAATTACACACCTTTAGAGGATTTTCATAACTTCAGTGATTTCATTATGAACAATGCTTACAAAAGATTGTAGCATTATGGAATGTGAAGAAAGGAAACAGGAAATGAAAGTCATTACAGAAGAAGTCCATGGCAAGGTGAACAAAAATACCTGCCTATGGGGACAGAAATAAAAGATAAACATGAGACATGTTATGAAGCATAGAAAGAAATGTTAAAATATGGTAATGACTGAGATATGGGGCTACAAAATGGCCTGATATGCTCCTCAGAAAGAAGGATGATGAGACTTTGGCTCACTTTGGACATGTCATCAGGAAAGACCAATTGCTAGAAGAGGATCATGTTTGGTAAAGGCGGGGGTCAGTGACAATGAGGAAAAGCCTCCCTGGATGAGATGGATTGACACAATAGCCACAATGGACTGAAACATACTGTCATGGATTGAATTATGTCCCCCAAAAAACGTCTGTGTCAATTTGGCTGGGCCATGATTCCTGGTATCGTGTGATTTTCTTTTATGTTGTAAATCCTGCCTCATTGATGTTAATGAGGGAGGATGCGTGGTAGTTGTGTTAGTAACGCAGGGCTCAATCTACAAGATTGCATTGTGTCCAGAGGCAATCTCTTCAGATATAAAAGAGAGAAGTGAGCAGAGAGACAGGGGGACCTCATACCACCAAGAAAGCCAGGAGCAGAGCATGTCCTTTGGACCCAGGGTGCCTGCATGGAGAAGCTCCTAGTCCGGGGGAACACTGATGAGAAGGCCGACAGAGAGAGAAGCCTTCCCCTGGAGCTGACACCCTGAACTTGGACTTTTAGCCTACTTTACCATGAAGAAATGAATTTCTCTTTGTTAAAGCCACCCACTTGTGGTATTTCTGTCATAGCAGCACTAGATGACTAAGACACATACCAATGATCATAAAGATGGCACAGGACTGTGCAACATTTCATTCTGTTATACATAAAGTCCCACCACTTGTCTGTCAGTTTGTCATACAGTTGCTTGCGTATTGCTGTGATGCTGGAAGCTATGCCACCAATATTTCAAATACCAGCAGGCTCACCCAAGGTGGACAGGTTTCAGCAGAGTTTCCAGATTAAGATAGACTAGGAAGAAGGACCTGGTGATCTACTTCTAAAAAATAAAAAAAAAATTGGCCAGTGAAAACCTTAAGGATAGCAGCAAAACAATGTCTGATATAGTGCTGGAAAATGAGCCACTCAGGTTGGAAGGCACTCAGAATATGACTGGGGAAGAGCCACTTTGTCAACGTAGAGTCACCGTAATGATGTAGATACAGTAAACCTTCTGGGACCTTCATTTGCTGATGTCCCAAAAGAGAAGAAACAACTGTAAACATCCATTAGTAACCGGAATGTGGACTATATGAAGTATGAATCACGGAAAATTGGAAGTTGTCAAAAACGAAATGAAATGGTTGAAGATCGATATCCTAGGCATTAATTAGCTGAAATAGACTGGTATTGGCCACTTTGAATCAGATAATCTTATGGTCTACCATGCTGGGAATGACAAAGAGGAATGGCTTCACATTCATCATCAAAAAGAACAGTTCAAGATCTATCCTGAAGCACAATGCTGCAAGTGATAGGATAATATCCATACATCTACAAGCAAGATCAGTTAATATGACTGTTATTCAAATTTACATACCAACAACTAATGCCAGTGGTGAAGAAATTGAAGACTTTTACCAACTTCTGCAGTCTGAAATTCATGAAACATGCAATTGAGATGCATTGATAATTACTGGAGATTGGAATGAGAAAGTTGGAAACGAAGAATCAGTAATTGGAAAATATGGCCTTGGTGACAGAAACGACACCAGAGATTTCATGACAGAATTTTGCAAGACCACTGACTTAGACATTGGAAATCTTTTTTCAACAACATAAATGACAACTATACACGTGGACCTAACCAGATTAAATACACAGGAAACATATAGACTCCATCTGTGGAAAGAGTTGATGGAGAAGCTCAATATCATCAGAACAAGGCCAGGCCGGGGCCAACTGCAGAACAGAACATCAATTGCTCATAGACAAGTTCAAGTTGAGGATAAAGAAAATTAAAACAAGCCCACGAGAGCCAAACTACAACCCTGAGTATATCCCACCTGAATTTAGAGACCACCTCAAAAATATATTTGATGCATTGAAAACTAATGACCAAAGACCAGACAAGCTGTGGGATGACATCAAGGATACCATAAATGAAGAAAGCAAAAGGTCATTAAAAAGCAAAAAAGAAAAAAAAAACTAAAATAAATGTCAGAAGAGACTCTGAAACTTGGTCTTGAAAATAGAGCAGCTAAAGCGAACAGAAGAAATGATGATATAAAACAGCTGAACAGAAAATTTCAAAGGTTTCTCAAGAAGACAAAGTATTAAAATGAAATGTGCAAAGACCTGGAGTTAGAAAACCAAGAGGGAAGAACATACTAGGTATCTCTCAAGCTGAAACAACTGAAGGAAAAATTCAAGCCTCAAGTTGCAATAGTGAAGGATTCTATGGGCAAAATACTGAACAATGCAGGAAGCATCAAAAGAAGATGAAAGGAATACACAGAGTCACTGTACCAAAAAGAACTGCTCGATGTTAAACCATTTCAGGAAGTAGCACATGATCAAGAACTGACGGTATTACATGGTGTCGGGGAACATCTAGCTCAATTAGCATAACAAGAGATTATAAACAAAATGTTCTACATTCTACCTTGGTGAGTAGTATCTGGGGTCTTAAAAGCCTGTGAGCGGCCATCTAAGATACTTCACTGGTCTCATCCCTTCAGGAGCAAGACAGAATGAAGAAAACAAGATACAAGAGAAAGATTAGTCCAAAGGACTAATGGACAACAACTACCACAGCCTCCACCAGACTGAGTCCAGTACAACTAGATGGTGCCCAGCTACCACCACTGACTGCTCTGACAG
>NW_004444055.1:7267626-7326179 GCF_000243295.1 Trichechus manatus latirostris | reverse complement strand
CCACTGACTGCTCTGACAGGGATCACAACAGAGGGTCCCAGACAGAGCTGGAGAAAAATGTAGAACAAAATTCTAACTCACAAAAAAACACCAGACTTACTGGCCTGACAGAGACTGGAGAAACCCTGCGAGTATGGCCCCTGGACACCCTTTTAGCTCAGTAATGAAGTCACCCCCAAGGTTCACCCTTCGGCCAAAGATTAGACAGCCCCATAAAACAAAACGAGACTAATGGGGCACAACAGTCCAGGGACAAGGACTAGAAGGCAGGAGGGGACAGGAAAGCTGGTAATAGGGAACCCAAGGTTGAGAAGGGACAGTGTTGACATGTCGTGGGGTTGTTAACCATTGTCATAAAACAATATGTGTACTAACTGTTTAATGAGAAACGATTTGTTCTGTAAAACTTCATCTAAAGTACAATTAAAAAAAAAAAGAGAAGAACTGATGGTATTAAAGGAAGAAGTCCAAGCTGCATTGAAGGCATTGGCCAAAAACAAAGCTTCAGGAATTGACAGGATACCAACTGAGATGTTTCAACAAACGGATGCAATATGCAAACACTCACTTGTCTATGCTAAGAAATTTGGAGGACAGCTACTTTGCCAACCAACTGGAAGAGATCCATATTTGTCCCCATTCCAAAGAAAGGAGATCCAATGGAATGTGGCGATTATTGGATAGTTATCATTAATATCACACACAAGTGAAATTTTGCTGAAGATCATTCAAAAACAGTTGCACCAGTACATCGACAAGGAAAAGCCAGTAGTTCAAGCCAGATTCAGAAAAGGGCCTACAATGAGGGATACCATTGCTGATGTCAGATGGATCCTGGGTGAAAGCAGAGAATACCAGAAAGACGGTAACCTGTGTTTTATTGCCTATGCAAAGACATTCAACTGTGTGGATCATAACAAATTATGGATAACATTGCAAAGAATAGGAATTCCAGAATACTTAATTGTGCTCATGAAGAACTTGTAAATAGACCTAGATGCAGTCATTCAAACACAACAAGGGGATATACTGCATGGTTTAAAGTCAGCAAAGGTGTGTGTCAAGGTTGCATCCTTTCACTGCACTTATTCAATGTATATGCTGAGGAAATATTCCCAGAAGCTGGACTATATGAAAAAGAACATGGCATCAAGATTGGAGGAAGACTCACTAATAACCTGCGATATGCAGATGACACAACCTTGCTTGCTGAAACTCAAGAGGACTTGAAACACTTACGGATGAAGATCAAAGACCACACAGCCTTTAGTATGAATTGCACCTCAACATAAAGAAAACAAAAATTCTCACAACTTGACCAATAAGCAACATCATGATAAATGGAGAAAAGACTGAAGTCGTCAAGGATTTCATTTTACTTGGATCCACAATCAACACCTATGGAAGCAGCAGTCAGGAAATCAAAAGACGCATTCATTGCATTGGGCAAATCTGCTGCAAAATACCTCTTTAAAATGTTAAAAAGCAAAGATGTTACTTTGAGGACTAAGATGCACCTGACCTAAGCCACGGTATTTTCAACTGCGTCATATGCATGCAAAGGCTGGACAATGAATAAGACGACTAAAGAAGAATTGATGTCTCTGAATTACCGTGTAGGCAAAGAATATTGAATATACCATGAACTGCCAGAAGAACAAACAAATCTGTTTGAAAGAAGTATAGCCAGAATGCTCATTAGAAGCAAGGATGGCAAGACTTCATCTCCCGTACTTCGGACATGTTATCAAGAGGGACCAGTCTCTAGAGAAGGACATCATACTTGGTAAAGTAGAGGGTCAGCAAAAAAGAGGAAGACCCTTATGAGATGGAATGACACAGTGGCAGCAACAATGGGCTCAAACATATTGTGAGCAACAATTGTGAGGATGGCACAGTACCAGGCAGTGTTTCTTTCTATTGTACATAGGGTTGCTATGAGTCAGAAGTAACTCAATAGCACCTAAGAACAAAAACAACCTACAAAAGGATGCCATGAGCTGGAGCCTACTGAAAACAGTAACAAGTTGGAATTACAAAGATAGAGAAAAACCTGGATAGCATGTATAAATAAAGTAGGGACTAAATAAAAAAGAAAGTCATGGAAGAAGATACAAAATAGAAACAGGAACTGAAAGACACCACATTGCAAAAAGATTCTCAGTTTCTTCTCCTTCGGAAGTTGATAGAGAAATATCATCTTTCTTATAGACACATTATTAAGGAAGGAAATTTCTTAGACAGAAAAAAAAAAAAAGCTGTGTCAGAGTAACACTGTGCTCCATAGGGTTTTCAAGGCTGTGACCTTTCAGAAGCAGATAGCCAGGCCTGTCTTCTGAAGCACCTCTGGGTGAGTTCAAACTGCCAACTTTTTGGCCAGCGGTCAAGCCCTTTACCGTTTGCACCACCCAAGGACTCTTTTGGTCAACTACTGTTGCTAATTAAAGTTCTTAAGCACCAGTCCTCTCTTTTATTCCTCCCCTTTCTATTCTCATTTGCTGATCCTTTCATTTAGGTCTTCAACATTTTTCACCAAAGTTATCTTAATGGTTTTCTAACAGGTTCCTCTGACTCCAATCTGTCCATACATCACTTTATTCCAAATAACCAAAAAAACCAAACTGGTTACCATCGATTCCAATTCATGGTGACTCCACCTGTGTCAGAGTAAAACTGTGCTCAACAGGGTTTTCAATGGCTGATTGCCAAACCTTTCTTTCAAGGTGCCCCTAGGTGGACTCAAACCTCCAATCTTTTGGTTAGCAGCCAAGCACTTAACCGTCTGCACCACCCAGGGACTCCCATCCCAAATAACAACAACAAAAAAAAAAAAAAAGCAAACCTGTTGCCGTCAAGTCAATTCCAACTCATAGTAACCCTACAGGACAGAGCAGAACTGCCCCATAGGGTTTCTAAGGAGCGGCTGGTGGATTCAAACTGCTGACCTCTTAACCACTGCACCACCAGAGCTCCATCCCAAATAAAGAGCCTCCTTAATGATTTTCTAATGCATAAAGACTGAGCATGTCAGTTTCACTTCTTGAAATTTGACAATGAAAATAAAATCTAAACTCCACAGCACAGCGTAAGACCCTTCCTAACTTCCTTCCTCTTAAACTCTGAGTTCCATCCAATCTGAACTACTTGCAATTTCCCCAACACACTTTGCCTGACATGCTGTTCCCTCTATCTGCGGAATCTTTTCCCCATTCATCACAGGTAACTCCTAACCATCTTTCAAGGTTCAATCGCACTTGATTATAATTGTTTTACTCAATTATCTCCCCCACCCCAGATTATAAACAACTTGCAAAAAAGGTCTGTGCTTTTGATCGCCTTACTGCTAGTACCTGGAACAGCTTGATGAATGTATATTTGTTAATTCCATAAATGTGTACTGAATGCCTACGTGCCAGCCCACTGCTAGGTTCTAGTTTGCACAAATGAATAAGAACAACGTTTGATCAAACAAACAATGAAAAAACCCGCACAGTTTGGAGTAGAAGAAAGATATGAAAGAAGAATCAAAAGAAGAAACTAAAGCCAGAGTCAGATGGGGGGTAAAATCAGTGTAATAAAATGTAAGTACTTGCAAACAGAAGGACAATTGCAGTTTCTAAGAAACAACAATATATACTGCCTAATTCTTTGCTATCTTTTTTTTTTTTTTTTTACAATAACTCAAATCTGTCAGAGAAATGAAAAAAGAGCTGAAGACAAGATCAATTCTTTATCAGGAAGGTGAATAAATACAACACTAAATGACCATATCATAGCAATCACAGAATGTAAAAATTTTCAAGAACTCTTGCAAAATTCACTGAAAGCTCTGGTTAAAGGAAAAAAATAGTATTTCATTTTAGCTACAGCATGTGTAGATTTAAAAGTACAATACAGTAGCTGATCAAGTTGTTGTTGTTGTTAGGTGCCAATGAGTCGGTTCCAACTCCTAGCAACCCTATGTACAATAGAACAAACACTGCCCGGTTCTGTGCCATCCTCACAATCGTTGTTATGCTTAAGTCCATTGTTGCAGCCATTGTGTTAATCCATCTCATTGAGGGTCTTCCTCTTTTTTGCTGGCCCTCTGCTTTACCAAGCATGATGTCCTTCTCCAGGGACTGACCCCTCCTGACAACATGTCCAAGGTATGTGAGACATAATCTTGCCATCCTTGCTTCTAAGGAGCATTCTGGTTGTACTTATTCCAAGACAGATTTGTTTGTTCTTTTGGCAGTCCATGGTATTTTCAATATTCTTTGCTAACACCACAATTCGAAGGCGTCAATTCTCCTTCAGTCTTCTTTATTCATCGTCCAGCTTTCACATGCATATGAGGTGACTGAAAACACCATGGCTTGGGTCAGGCGCACCTTAGTCTTCAAGTAGACATCTTTGCTTTTCAACACTTCGAAGAGGTCTTTTGTAGCAGATTTGCCCAATACAATGCGTCTTTTGATTTCCTGACTGCTGCTTCCATGGGTATTGGTTGTGGATCCCAGTAAAACGAAAACTTTGACAACTTCAATCTTTTCTTCATTTATCATAATGTTGCCTATTGGTCCAGTTGTGAGGATTTTTGTTTTCTTCATGTTGAGGTGTAATCCATACTGAAGGCTGTGGTCTTTGATCTTTATCAATAAGTGTTTCAAGTCCTCTTCACTTTCAGCAAGCAAGGTTATATCATCTGCATAACACAGATTGTTAATCAGTCTTCCTCCAATCCTGACGCTCTGTTCTTCTTTATATAGTCCAGCTTCTCAGATTATTTGTCAGCATACAGATTGAACAGGTATGGTGAAAGAATACAACCCCACATGTCTGTCAGTTTGTCATACTGTGGGGGCTTGCATGTTGCTGTGATGCTGGAAGCTATGCCACCAGGATTCAAATACCAGCAGGGTCACCCATGGTGGACAGGTTTCAGCTGAGCTTCCAGACTAAGACAGACTAGGAAGAAGGACCCGGCAGTCTACTTCTGAAAAGATCTAGCCAATAAAACTTCATGAATAGCAGCAGAACATTGTTTGATATAGTGCCAGGAGACGAGCCCCTCGGCTGGAAGGCACTCCAAAGACGACTGGGGAAGAGCTGCCTCTTCAAAGTAGAGTCAACCTTAATGACGTGGATGGAGTCAAGCTTTCATGACCTTCATTTGCTGATGTGGCACGACTCAAAATAAGAAACAGCTGCAAACATCCATTAATAATCGGAACATGGAATTACGAAGTATGAGTCTAGGAAAATTGGAAGTCGTCAAAAAGGAAATGGAACACATACACATTGATATCCTAGGCATTAGTGAGCTGAAATGGACTGGTATAGGCCATTCTGAATAGGACAATCATATGGTCTGCTATGCCGGGAACGACAACTTGAAGACGAATGGCATTGCACTCTTCGTCGAAAAGAACATTTCAAGATCTATCCTGAAGTACAACACTGTCAGTGATAGGATAATAGCCATACGCCTACAAGGAAGTCCAGTTAATACGACTATTATTCAAATTTATGCACCAACCACTAAGGTCAAAGATGAAGAAATTAAAGATTTTTACCAACTTCTGCAGTCTGAAATTGACCGAACATGCAGTCAGGATGCATTGATAATTACTGGAGATTGGAATGCAAAAGTTGGAAACAAAGAAGAATTGGTAGCTGGTGATAGAAACAATGCTCGAGATCGCATGATAGAATTTTGTAAGACCAATGACTTTTTCATTGCAAATTTTTTTTTCACCAAAATAAATGGCGACTATACATGTGTACCTCATCATATGGAATACACAGGAATCAAATCGACAACATCTGTGGGAAGAGAGAACGGAAAAGCTCAGTGTCAACAGTCAGAACAAAGCCAGGGGCTGACCGCGGAACAGACCATCAATTGCTCATATGCATGTTCAAGTGGAAACTGAAGAAAATTAGAACAAGTCCACGAGAGCCAAAGTACGACCTTGAGTATATCCCACCTGAATTTAGAGACCATCTCAAGAATAGATTTGACACATTGAACACTAATGACAGAAGACTAGACGAGTTGTGGAATGACAACAAGAACATCATACATGAAGAAAGCAACAGGTCATTAAAAAGACAGGAAGGAAAGAAAAGACCAAAATGGATGTCAGAAGAGATGCTGAAACTTGCTCTTGAATGTCAAATAGCTAAAGTGAAAGGAAGAAATATTGAAGTAAAAGAGATGAACGAAGATTTCAAAAGGCAGCTGGAGAAGACAGTGAAGTATTATGATGACATGTGCAAAGACCTGGAAATGGAAATCCAAAAGGGAAGAACACACTCAACATTTCTCAAGCTGAAGGAACTGAAGAAAAAAATTCAAGCCTCAAGTTCCGATACTGAAGGATTCTACCGGGAAAATATTAAACAACTCAGGAAGCATCAAAAGAAGATGGAAGGAATACACAGAGTCACTATACCAAAAAGAATTGGTCGATGTTCAACCATTTCAAGAGGTACCATATGAGCAGGAACCGACAGTAATGAAGGAAGAAGTCCAAGTTGCACTGAAGGCATTGGAAAAAAAGAAGGCTCCAGGAATTGACAGAACACCAGTTAAGATGTTTCCACAAACGGATGCAGCGTTGAAGTGCTCACTTGTCTATGCCAAGAAATTTGGAAGACAGCTACCTGGCCAACCAACTGGAAGAGATCCATATTTATGCTTATTCCCAAGAAAAGTGATCCCATCGAATGCGGAAATTATCGAACAATATCATTAATATCACATGCAAGTAAAATTTTGCTGAAGATCATTCAAAAGCAGCTGCAGCAGTATACTGACAGGGAACTGACAGAAATTTAAGCTGGATTCGGAAGAGTACGTGGAACCAGGGATATCATAACTGACGTCAGATGGATCCTGGCTGAAAGCAAAGAATACCAGAAAGATATTCATCTGTGTTTTATTGACTATGCGAAGGCATTTGACTGTGTGGATCATAACAAATTACGGATAACATTTCAAAAAATGGGCATTTCAGAACACTGAATTGTGTTCATGAGGAACCTGTATATAGATCAAGAGGCAGCTGTTCGAACAGAACAAGGGGATACTTTGTGGTTTAAAGTCAGAAAAGATGTGCGTCAGGGTTGTATCCTTTCACCATACCTATTCAATCTGTACAGGTGATCGTACTGGGTGTTCATTTCCCCATACAGAACACTACTTCAGAAGTTTCTTAACGCAAAGAATGCTACGTGTTCTAGCGGGAATAGAAAAATAGAAAAATAGAACTTACTGTCCATGAGGATACCAACGGTGCTTAGTGGTAAAGAACATTTTGCTAAGTTGTTCTATCATGGGTCCTTGCTCAAGGGGCTCATCTTTCACTTCTAATCTGGTTTTCAGCACTTGATCATGTGTGTCTTCATTATTATGCACAGGATCTGGGTGAGGGATAGGCTACAAAACAATCAGTAATAAACAGCATCAGAATGTAGTAAGTTCACCAGCATTTGATTGCATTTGCAATAAAACAAGTACCACACTCAGTAATTCATTATAGGTGGGTAAAGAAATTATCGGAACAGAATTTCATGTAGTTGCATTATTCATTTAAAAAATCAGAAACATTTTTCTTCTCACAACAAATTTTTGTATTTTTTTCCAATGATAAATTTCTTAATACTTTAGTTCTTTTTTCCCAAATACTAAAGTACTTATTACTTTAGTTTTTATTTCCCAAAAGTATAAATTGTATCCATTATTATTATTTAACTTAAACGTTCACAATTTCTCCCTTGTATATTATAAGGTAGACACAATGAAAAACCTTTTGCAAATGACATTACTCATATCCAATAGAGGCAGGAATAATTTCAATGTTTTCATTTCAGGTGACTGAAATGCCATCAAATGATGGTTTATAGTAGCTTGAGTATTTAGTTTTTCCCCTAAACAGGCTGGTTACTAAAAATCGAACCTCTTCCCCAACACACCTGAGTGATACAACATATTCCTATCAGTAAGAGTGGCGCACTAAAGTCTTTAAGAGTCACTATCTTGGAGGGTCAGGTTGCCTATATTTTAAATATTAACTGACAGTAATGTCTGTAACATAACCATAAGAATGTAACATTGCCTTGCTTTCAGAATTCCATACATATGTATTACAATACAGTGAAAATCTGAATTAACAACCAAATTAACAATCAGAAACAGTTCAAATATAAAAAAAAATTCTTCTGTTTACACTCATACACTTATTATTGACACTACTAGATTCTACCACTGTATTAAGTGTTATAACATATAAGGTCTCTACCTCAAGGAACCTACAAACTATGGATAAGGCATGACTTATATCTAGCTCATGTAAATAAAATAATAAGACCTCTTTAAAAGGCAATAGATAACTATATGAAAGTGACACAATTGACAAGTACTACACAAATGCAAAGTAACAAAGATATCAGCAAGAAGCAGAAAGGGAGGAAAGTCAAAGCCTTGTCACAGAGAGCACAATGTAGTCTATGAGGGCGAACAAACATTAGCAGTAAAGGAATATAAGCAAGAATATACAAGATGTCATTTTTTAAAAAACGGATCAGAGAAACCACATTATGAAAGTCCTTCAAAGCTAGACTTAGAAGTAACAAGTAGACATAAACAGAAATAAGGAACCACTTAGTGAGGGAGGAAATAAGGAGTATAATGAAGAGGTTAAGAACCTGAGCTTTGGCCTCTGCTTCCACCACTTACTAGCTCTGTGACCTTGGGCAAGTTAGCCTCTTAGGTTTCCTTTCTGTAAAATCAGAGGAGTAATACCTACCTCATGTTGTTGTTGGGTGCCGTCGAGTCGATTCTGACTCACGGTGATCCCATGTGACAGAGTAGAACTGCACCATAGGGTTTTCTAGGCTGTAACATTTACAGAAGCAGATCACCAGGTCTTTCGCCCACAGAGCTACTGGGTGGCTTTGAACTGTCAACTTTTTGGTTCAAAGCTGAGCAGTTAACTGTTGTGCCACCAGGGCTCCTTACCCTACCTCATAAAGGTTTGATAAAGATTAAGCGTAATTAAGCGTAATTAAGTCTCAAAGTTCATTAAATGGGGAAAAGACAGTCTCTTCAACATATGGTACCGACAAAACTGGATGTCCATCTGTAAAAAAATGAAACAGGACCCATATCTCACACCATATACAGTAACTAATTCAAAATGCATCCAAGACCTAAATATAAAACCTAAAACTATAAAGATCATGCAAGAAAAATTAGGGACAATGCTAAGGGCACTAATATATGGCATAAATAAGATACAAACCATAACTAACAGTGTACAAGCACCAGAAGGTAAACTAGATAACTAGTTCAAACACTTACATTCACCAAAAGACTTCACCAAAGGAGTAAAAAGAGAACCTACAGACTGGGAAAAAAAAATTAGCGATGACGTATCTGACAAGGCTCTAATCTCTAAAATCTACAAGATACTGCAACACCTCAACAACAAAAAGACAAATAATCCAATTAAAAAATGAGCAAAGGATATGAACAGACACTTCACCAAATACATTCAGGCGGCTAACAGACACATAAGGATATGCTCGTGATCACTAGCCATTAGAGAAATGCAAATCAAAACTACCATGAGATACCATCTCACTCCAACATTACTAGCACTAATTAAAAAAAAAAAACAAAACAGAAAATAACAAATATTGGAGAGGCTGCGGGGAGATTGGAACTCATGCACTGCTGATGGAAATACAAAACAGGACAACCATTTTGGAAAACGATATGGCACTTCCTTAAAAAGCTAGCAATAGAAAGCCCGTATCGATCCAGCAATTCCACTCCTAGGAATATATCCTAGAGAAATAAGAGACATCACAAGAATAGAGATATGCACATCCATGTTTACTGCAGCATTATTCACAATAATGAAAAGATGAAAACAATCTAAGTGCCCATCAACAGATGAATAGATAAACTATAGTACACACACAATGGAATACTACTCAATGATAAAGAACAATGAGGAATCTGTGAAACATCTCACACCATGGATGAATCTGGAGGGCACTGTGTTGAGTGAAAAAAGCCAATCACAGAAGGACAAATACTGTATGAGACCACTATTATAAAAACTCAAGAAAAGGTTTGCACGCAGAAAGAAACAATCTTTGATGGTTACGAGGGAGGAGAGCGTTGGGGAGGGGAAATCATTAACTAGATAGTAGAAAAGTGTTAACTTTGGTGAAGGAAAAGACAGTGCACAATACAGGGGAAGTCAGCACAACTTGACCAAGGCAAAGCCATAGAAGCTTCATAGGCACATCCAAACACCTTGAGGGATTGGCCACTGAGGGCTGCAGACCATGGTTGCAGGGGTCATCTAGGTCAATGGGCATAACAAAGTTCATAAAGAAAATGTTCTACATTCAACTTTGGTGAGTAGCACCTGGGGTCTTAAAAGCTTGCGAGCGGTCATCTAAGATACATCTACTGGTTCCGTCCCCTCTGGAGCAAAGGAGAATGAAGAAAACCAAAGACACAAGGGAAGTATTAGTCCAAAGGCCTAAAGGACGACATGAACCACAGCCTTCACCGCCTGAGCCCAGAAGAACTAGATGGTGTCCAGCTACCATCACCAACCTCTCTGACAGGGATCACAATAGAGGGTCCCAGACAGAGCAGGAGAAAAATGTAGAAAAAAATTCAAATTCACAAAAAAAAAAAAAAGACCAGACTTACTGGTCTGACAGAGACTGGCCCCCAGACATCTTTTAACTCAGAACTGAGGCTACTCCCAAAGTTCACCCTTCAGCTAAAGATTAGACAGGTCTATAAAACAAACAGTAACACACGTGAGGAACGTGCTTCCTAGTTCAATCATGTATACCAGACCAAAAGGGCAACAACTGCCCAAAAGCAATGACAAGAAGGCAGGAAGGGACAGGAAAAATGGATGGATGGAAACGGGGAATTAGGGTGTGGAAGGGGAGAGAAGTGACACATCTTGGGGATTGCAACCAATGTGACAAAACAATCTGTGTATAAATTGTTAAAAGAGAAACTAATTCGCCCTGCGAAGTTTCACCTAAAGCACAATAAAAAAATAATAATAATAGTAAATAGTATGTTTCGTTGTCCCTGGTACAATAAATGGTAGGTAGCTATTATCATTTCTTTTCAGGCCCTCAAATAGGAGAAAGTTATACAAATTTCTTATAAAAAGAAAGTGTTTCTTAGATATTTAAAATTATTTTAAAAGGTCATTTCTTTTGTGCAAATCACCTTAATTGTCTTAAAGCCCATCAGTTGATATTTCTACATACAACCAGGATCTTCGCATGCAATATGCTTTCCAGGGACTAGAGAATCAAAAAGCCCACCAAATCTGCAGCCCAACTTCCTCAAGAAAAGGGGAAAATCAAGTATACATTTTCAGTTATGCTTAAGGATACTTATGTAATGTTATGTACTATCTCCATGAGACTTGTAAATCTAGTTCAGAAAGAACACATCATATTCTAACAGTAATATGTTTTCAAAAATGTTCTTATTATGCAGTTTAAGCTACAACCTGCAGCTTGAGAAACAAAAAAACTTCCATGCTTCCGCATGTGAATGTTTCTTAACCCTAACACAGACGAAACAAAACCAAACCCATTGCCATCTTGTCGATTCCGACTCATAGCGACCCAATGAGTCAGAAAAACTGCCCTACGGGGTCTTCAAGGCTGTAATTGTTAAGAAACAGACTGTCACATCTTTCTCCTGAGTAGTGGCTAGGGGATTCCAACTGCCAAACTTTTGGTTAGCAGCTGAGCACTTTAACCACTGTACCACAAATGTTTTCATTTAATCAACAAATACTTACTGCTCACCTATCAAGTACGAGGCGTTATTCTAGGTGCTGAAGATATAGGAGGGAAGAGAATGGCCCTGTCATCATGGCGCTTATATTTTAGTGGTAGGAGACAAACATAAAACAAATATATATATATACAATATGCCAGAAATGATAAACGCAATTGAGAAAAGTAAAGACAGGAAAAATAGGGACTGTGAGGGTAGGGACACAACTTTAAATGGAGTGGCCAAGAGAGGCCTCACTAGGTGACAAATGAAGAAACACTTAAAGGAGATGAGGCAGCAAACTATGGGGATTTCTGGAAAAAGCATTCGAGGCACAGGAAGCAGGAAATACAATGACTCTGAGGCAGGAGGCTGCCAAATGTTTTTGAAGAACAGCAGAGCAGCCAGTGTGTGGCCAGTGGAATGAGTACTTGTAAACTCACAAATTCTAGAGAGAGAGAATACCTGGGGGAGAGGTATTCTACAACAGGAGAGCTTCAAAGAAAGAGGTGGCAGGAAAGCTAGACAAATATGCAAGGAAGTGATTATAATCATAGACCATGGAATCTAGGCTGAGTGAAAAGAGAAATGAGAATGTGTGAGATACATGACGGACTGTGAAAAAGTTGTTGGATCAATGAATGCAAGTCCCAGTGAAGGGATGAATAATTCCTGGAGCTGGGAGACTAGGGGGAATTGGAAGTTAGCTGTTAGAAGGAGCAGTTACTGGTAATGACAAAGTCTCTAGAGTATGACTGTGATGGTTAAGATTGTGTGTCAACTCGGCTGGGCCATGATTCTCCGTGTTTTAATGTAATCACTCCCATGATTGAATATACTGTGAGTAGCCAATCAGATGAAAGGGAGTCTCGTTGGGGGTGTGGCCCACATCTGTATATAAGCAGATGTTCTGGCTTTTTCCTCTCTCTGGATCCTGTGGCTGCCTCCTGTCGCCTCATCTCCCGTTCTTGGGACTTGAGCTGTCAGCTTATCTCCCCAACCTGGGATTTATCGATCTGCACAGCCTGTGAGTGGGAGCCCTGCTCTCCGACCTGCCGATCTTGGGCTTGCCAGCTTCTGCAGCTGTGTGACTTGGGGGAGGCCTCTACCCTGATCCATGGACTTGGGACGTTCTAGCCTCTACAGTCTCATGAGCTGTTTCCTTGATATAATCTCTCTCTATATACATATTTATACGCTTTACTGGTTTTGCTTCTCTAGAGAACCCAGCGTAAGACAATGACCATGGGAGTAAGTGGCTGAGGTAGAAAGACAAGACCAGGAAGTGAGAAGCCAGAGTACTGAAAAAACAAAGAATTAGGACAGACACAGAGGTGGAGAGTGAAGAGCCTAAAATCTTTAGGAAAGAGTGGAGGGGTGGAGGAGGAGAAAAGACCTGGGGGTGGTATAAGACAGCAACAAAGGAAGATAGTAGGTAATATAGTTCAATAAATCAAGCTACAGAGCTAGAAATTTTCAGGAAGGAGGGAAAAGAGTCTGGGAGTGACAAAGAAGAGCTACACATACTTCACCTATGGGCCCAGTGGTAAGCAGAGAAAACAACAACTACTTAAGAGGACTACCGGGGAAGCAATGCCTCCAGGGTGCGGCCAAGTTTCTGTTAGAGCCAGAAAGTGAAGGAACATTCTGAAACAGGTTAAGGTTATGAGAGACTTTACCAATAAGTGATAGTAAGTTCTAAAAAGTACAATGGAAAAGTTTTGAGAGTTGGGAGGTGTAGGAGAAGTGAGAGATTTAGGGATGAGCCATGTGGGGATGAAGAGTCTGGATGTTGAGAAATGACCTGGCAGTCTTGGGCTTCTTGGTGAAGGCCTTCCTGGTTTCAGCCCTTGCTGAAACAGGGATAAAGCATATAACCAGAGAAGAAGGCACAAAATCGTGTGTGCTGAAGGGTTTACAGGTCCAATGTCGGGAACTTAGGCCTATTTTTCTACACATTGCCCAAAGAAATGAAACAAAACAGGGACTGGATTAGTGCCTAAGATATCTGGCTAAAATACAAAAAAGCAGACAAAATGGTGAAGTTAAAAAGGGTAATGAAAATTAGAAAAAGAACATTAATTTATTTTGTCAAATCAACCAGTACACTGGCCTCTAATGATGATTTTTAGAAACACAGATACCACTAGAGATGTACCATGTGATAATGAATTATCTAATTATTTTCTCCTCAAAAAGCAAATCAAACATCACCAAATACAGCAGAAGAAGGCTTAAAGAAATAGGAGAAAGAATTTAGAATATAAAATAATAAAAAGACTTGAGTCAAACTAAAATAAACTATATCAAAAACAAAACCTCTTCTATCCAGTGTCCTGGCTTTTGAGGAAATATGGAAAAAATTAAACTAGTCCACTTAAATATATGCCCATGCTGGCCCATTAGAAAAAGCTAACAACAAATATATTCACCAAACATTAAAAGGATTATCAGAGCCAACAATACAAAGGTTATGAAGCAGTACTCTAAAATATAAGTTTTCCATAATTTATTAGATTATAATATGGTGTAAAATGGGATATTGTGTTTAATAAGTTCAAACTTGGTGTGCTTGATGCATAGCCAAGAATCTACCAGATTTTTAGATCAGAAAATTGATGTTCATAATTGTTTAAATGGTTCACTTCATACACTGTGCAAAGCTTTTAGAAAGAAAAGATTAAAAAAAAAAAAGCCAAAAGAAGATCTAAGCTGAATAAAAGAAATCAAACTACTCCCTCCTCTTTGGATACTGTAAGAAAGTGTAAACGTTTCTAACAGCAAATTTAAAACAAGACATTTTCTCATACATACTTTTGTGTGTTCATATGGAATGTCCACAGAAGGGTGGTAGCATACTATCGTCCTGCCATCAGATGTCAAAGCAAGCTCTACCTTGCTAAAAAAGAATATTTTAGAAACAATGTTATACTGTATTCATGGCAAAATGATTATTCTTAGAGCTAAAACCAATTAACCACAAATTCCTAAAGAGAAGATACTACATAACTAGACTGGCAAATCTGATACCCATATATCATAGGGGACAAATCAGACCATTCTAAATAATATGTCAGCTTAACTACCAAGAAAAACCCTTACACCAGCACTATTTTATCCAAAGTATTCCTTAAATTGTTTATGCTTTTACCCAACCAACCTCTTTGGAAGAGAATTTCATAAGTATTGTTAGAAATATTTTTCCGTGTCTGAAAAAAGACCTTTAAAAAGTTGCAAGAAGGACATTACATAGCTCAATTACTAAAGCTGAGGATCAGCAAAGGACAAAATCTCCCAGGTAAAGAATCATCTGAATTTTCAGTCATAAAGATGGAAGCTGAGCACTTTTTCTAAGCCAGCATTTCCCCAAACGCCTTTGGTAGAACAGTAGAACTTCAAGAAACTTTCCATAAAAAGGGTTCTGTGGTCAAATAAATTTGGAA
The DNA here is from genome assembly GCF_000243295.1 of Trichechus manatus latirostris. Lineage (NCBI taxonomy): Eukaryota > Metazoa > Chordata > Mammalia > Sirenia > Trichechidae > Trichechus > Trichechus manatus. The sequence continues at coordinate 7,310,906 of NW_004444055.1, read as the reverse complement.
ACTACTGAATATTATCCCTTCCCTCCATTAATATCCCTCAGAAGAACACATTTTGGGCAAACTCCTCTGAATACTTCTTCCAGGAATATTCTGGCTGGATCTCACTCCTTTAGGTACCAAATAACTAAGCCGGTTTTCCAAAGACCCTGTCAACTGCTAACGTATTTAGATCCATATGCATTCTAAGAAGCAAAATTTCAGCTTTTATCTAACTTATGTGTTCTCTAGATGCCTGTAAAATTCAAGTTTCTAGGATTTCAAGGCCAATCAGACTTGAACCAGGCTGTCAATTAAATTATAAATTATATTTTAGCTAAAAGAGAATAGGAAGACACAAGGTTTGTTTTACCACGATTTTAAAATTGAATACTGTAATATGGCTACAATGAATATCATATCCATCAAATGATTTTTGGTGAAGGATGGAGTTTTACATAATGCAAAACATTAAAGACTCAATCTTACTAGGTTCAAAAAGTGTTACCTACTCCAATTTCACCATTATTTATCTTCTTGTTGTTGTTAGGTGGTGTCAAGTCAGTTCCGAATCATAGCAACCCTATGCACAGCAGAACAAAACACTGCCCGGTCCTGTGTCATCCTCACAATCGTTGCTATGCTTGTGCCCATTGTTGCAGCCACTGCGTCAATCCATCTCGTTGAGGGTCTTCCTCTTTTTCGCTGACCCTCTACTTTACCAAGCATAATATCCTTCTCCAGGGACTGATCCTTCCTGATAAAACGTTCAAAGTACGTGAGACTTAGTCTCACCATCCTTAATTCTAAGAATTCTGGTTGTACTTCTTCCAAGAGAGATTTGTTCATTCTTTCGGTAGTTCATGGTATATTCAATATTCTCCACCAACACCAGAATTCACAGGTGTCAATTCTTCGATCTTCCTTATTCATCATCCAGTTTTCACATGCATATGAGGCAATTGAAAACCCCACGGCTTGAGTCAGGCCCACCTTAGTCCTCAAGGTGACAGCTTTGTTTTTCAACACTTTAAAAAGGTCTTTTGCAGCAGATTTGCCCAATACAATGCGTCTTCTGATTTCCTGACTTGCCGTTTCCATGGGTGTTGATTGTGGATCCAAGTAAAATAAAATCCTTGACAACTTCAATCTTTCTGTTTATCAGGATGTTGCTTATTGGTCTACTTGTGAGGATTTCTGTTTTCTTTATGTTGAGGTATAACCCATACTTCAGGCTGTGGTCATTGACCTTCATCAGTAAGTGCTTCAAGTCCTCTTCATTTTCAGCAAGCAAGGTTGTGTCATCTACATAACGCAGGTTGTTAATGAGTCTTCCTCCTATCCTGATGCCCCGTTCTTCTTCATACAGTCCAGCTTCTTGGATTATTTGCTAGGCATATAGCACACCTTTCCTGACTTTAAAACATGCAGTATCCCCTTGCTCTGTTCAAAGGACTGCCTCTTGATCCATGTACAGGTTCCTCATGAGCACAATTAAGTGTTCCGGAATTCCCATTCTTCGCAATGTTATACATCATCGCTTATGATCCACACAGTTGAATGCCTGTGCATAGTTAATAAAACACAGGTAAATATCTTTCTGGTATTCCCGACTTTCAGCCAGGATCCATCTGACATCAGCAATGATATCCCTGGTTCCGCATCCTCTTCTAAATACGGCTTGAATTTTTGGCAGTTCCCTGTTGATATACTGCTGCAGGCACTTCTGAATGATCTTCAGCAAAATTTTGCTTGCGTGTGATATTAATGATATTGTTCAATCATTTCCACATTTGGTGGGATCACCTTTCTTGGGAACAGGCATATTATGGATCTCTTCCAGTTGGTTGGCCAGGTAGCAGTCTTCCAAATTTCTTGGCATAGACAAGTGAGCACTTCAGCACTGCATCCATTTGTGGCAACATCTTAATTGGTATTCTGTCAATTCCTGGAGCCTTGTTTTTTGCCAGTGCCTTCAGTGCAGCTTGGACTTCTTCCTTCAGTACCATCAGTTTCTGATCATATACTACCTCCTGAAACAGTTCAACATCGACCAATTCTTTTTGGTATATTCCATCCGTCTTCATTTGATGCTTCCTGCATAGTATATTTTCCCCATAGAATCCTTCACTATTGCAACTCGAGCCTTGAATTTTTTCTTCAGTTCTTTCAGCTTGAGAAATGTTGAGTGTGTTCTTCTCTTTTGTTTTTCTATCTCCAGGTCTTTGCACATGTCATCATAATAACTCACTTTGTCTTCTTGAGCCACCCCTTAAAATCTGTTCAGCTTTTACTTCACCATTTTTTCCTTTTGCTTTAGCTACTCGACGTTCAAGAGCAAGTTTCAGAGTCTCTTCTGACATCTACTTTAGTCTTTCTCTCGATTTTTTCTTTAAAAAATTTTTATTTTTGTGAAATCTGTGTAACAAAACATTTGTCATTTCCACCAGTTTTATTTGTATAATTCAGCGATGTTAATTACATTCACCTTGTTGAGCAATAACCACTATTCTATGATTCCAAATTTTTTCATCACCCTTAATAGAAACTTTACCACTTAAGCAGTATCCCCCCGCCCCCCCTCCATTTCCCCTTCAGACTCATCCCTTGTAACCACTGATGAACTTTGGTCTTCATATATTTGTCTGTTCTAGATATTTCATATAAGTCGAACCATACAGGATTTGTCCTTTTGCAGCTGATTTATTTCACTCAGCGTATTTTCAAGGTTCATCCATTATTGTGGCATGCATCAGGACTTCGTTTCTCTTTATGGCTGTGTAACATTCCACTGTGTCTGTATATCACATTTTGTTTATCCATTCACCTTTTTTGGACATTTTGGTTTTCACGTTTTGGCTACTTTGAAAAACGTTGCAATGAACATTGGTGTATATGTTTCTGTTTGCACTCCTGCTTTCACATTTTTTGGGTATATACCCAGGACTGGGATTACTGGGTCGTACGGTGGTTCTGGAAACATTACTGGCATAGTAGTTAAGTGTTACAGTTGCAAACCAAAAGGCCATTAGTTTGAATCCACCAAGCGCTCCTTGGAAACTCTATGAGGCAGTTCCACTTTATCCTACAGGGTCACTATGAGTCAGAATGGACTTGACGGCAACGGGTTTAGTTTTTTGGGTTTACAGTGGTTCTATGTTCAACTTTGTGAGAAACCACCAATCTGTTATTCACAGCAGCTGTACCATTTTACATTCCCATCAGCAATGAACAAGGGTTCCAGCTTCTCCACAATCTTGCCAACATCTATTGTTTTCCATTTTTTTTAATCATCCCCATTATAATGGGGGTGAGGTGCTATCTCACTGTCGTTTTCATTTGCATCTCCCTAATAGCTGATGAAGTTGAGCATCTTTTCGTGTGCTTGTTGGCCATTTGCATAGCCACTTTGAAGATATGTCTATTCAAGTCCTTCATTCATTTTTTTACTACGTTGTGCCCTAGGGTAAAATCATAACAAAGTTATAGTAAAGCAGGAGGAAAGATTTTATTTGGTGTATGTTCCAAGAGGCAAAGTGGGAAATGGACAAGCATGTCTGCCTGAGTCCAAGGAATGTTACAGAATCAGCAGTACATACTGACATTACAAATGGGTAAAATCATTAAAAGTTTCACCTTTTCACAGATTGGCTAAAAACTGCTAAATCACCATGATTCTACATTGTGAATTGTCTTTTTTTTTTTAATTGTGCTTTAGGTGAAAGTTAACAGCTCAGGTTAATCTCTCCTAAAAAATTTATAAACACATCACTATATGACCCTAGTTGTTATCCCTATAATGTGACCACACATTCCTCCTTTCCACCCCAGACTCCGTGTCCATTCAACCAGCTCCTGTCCCTTTCTGCCTTCTCATCTCACCTACAGACAGGAGGTACCCATTTAGTCTCGTGCATCTACTTGAACTAAGAAGCACAGTCTTCACAAGTATCATTTTATATCTTATAGTCCAGTCTATTCTTTGTTTGACGAGTTGGCTTCAGGGATGGTTTTAGTTCTGGGTTAATACAGAGTCCAGGTCTCATGTCTTCTGGGATTCCTCCAGTCTCAGTTAGACCATTAGATCTGGACTTTTTATTAGAATTTGAGTTCTGCACCTCACTTTTCCCTGCTCCATCAGGGACTCTCTGTTGTGTTTCCTGTCAGGGCGGTATTTGGTGGTAGCCGAGCACCATCTAGTTCTTCTGGTCTCAGGGTGATGGAGTCTCCGGTTATGTAGCCCCTTTTGTCTCTTGGGCTAATTATTTTCCTTTAGTCTTTCACGTTCTTCATTCTCCTTCGCTCCAAGAGGGTTGGGACCAATTGATGCAGCTTAGATGGCCACTCGCTAGCTTTTAAGACCCCAGACACCAGTCACCAAAGTGCGATGCAGAATGTTTTCTTAAGCTTTGTTATGCCAGTTGACCTAGATATCCCCTGAAACCATGGTCCCCAGATCCCCACCCCTGCTACACTGTCCCTTGAAGTGTTTGGTTGTGTTCAGGAAACTTCTTAGCTTTTGGTTTAGTCAAGCTGTGCTGATTTCCCGTGTTGTGTGTTGTCCTTCCCTTCACCTAAGCTAATTCTTTTCTACTATCTAGTTAGTGAATTCTCCTCTCCCACACTCCACACCCTCGTAACCATTAAAGAATGTTTTCTTCTATGTCTAAACCTTTTCTTGAGTTCTTCTAGTAGTGGTCTCCTACAATACCTGTCCTTTGACGACTGACTGATTTCACTCAGCATAATGCCTTCCAGATTCATCCATGTTATGTTTCAGGGATTCATCATTGTAAAAATACATAGTACTCATTGTGTGAACATAACATAATTTGCTTATAGATTCGTCCACTGATAGGCACCTAGGTTGTTTCCATCTTTTTGCTATTATGAACAGTGCTGCAACGAACATGGGTGTGCATATATCTATTCGTGTGACACCTCTTATTTCTCTAGGATATATTCAGAGGAGTGGGATGCTGGATCGTATGGTACTTCTATTTCTAGCCTCTTAAGGAAGTGCCAAATCAATTTCCAAAGTGGTTCTACCATTTTACATTCCCAGCAGCAATGTATAAGTGTCCCAGCCTCTTCACAACCTCTCCAACATTTATTATTTTGTGTTTTTTGAATTAATGTTAGCCTTGTTAGGGTGAGATGGTATCTCATTGTAGTTCTGATTTGCGTTTCTCGAATGGCTAATGATCGTGAGCATTTCCTCATGTATCTGCCAGCCGCCTGAATGCCTTCTTTGGTTAAGTGCCAGTTCATATCCTTTGCCCAGTTTTTAGCTGGTTTATTTGTCTTTTTGTTATTGAGGTTTTGCAATACCTTGTAGACTTTAAAGATCAGACCCTGATTGGATATGTTGTAGCCAAAATTTTTTTCCCAGTCTGTAGGTTTTCTTTGTACTCTTTTGGTGAGGTCTTTAGATAAGCATAAGCATTTGATTTTTAGGAGCTTCCAGTTATCTAGTTTCTCTTCTGGTGTTTGTGCATTGTGAGTTATATTTTGTATTCTGCTTATGCCATTATTACAGCTTCTAGCATTGTCCCTATTTTTTCTTGCATGATCTTTATCATTTTAGATTTTACATGTAGGTCTTTGATCCATTTTGAGTTAGTTTTTGTGCATGGTGTGAGGTATAGGTCTTGTTTCAATTTTTTGCAGATGGATATCCAGTTATGCCAGCTCCATTTGTTAAAGAGGCTGTCTTTTCCCATTTAATGGAATTTGAGCACTTCTCAAGTATCAGCTGCTCACAAGTGGATGAATTTACATCTGAATTCTCAATTCTGTTCCATTGGTCTATGTATCTGTTGTTGTACCACCACCAGGCTGTTCTGACTACCATGGTGGTATAATAGGTTCTAAAATCAGGTAGTGTGAGGCCTTCCACTTTGTTCTTCAACATCAGTGATGCTTACTTATCCGGGGCCTCCTGCCTTTCCGTATGAAGTTGGTGATTTGTTTCCCCATCTCATTAAAAAATGTCATTGGAATTTGGATCGGGATTTTGTTGTATCTGTAGATTGCTTTGGGTAGAACTGACATTTTCACAATATCGAGTCTTCTATCTAAGAGCAAGGTACGTTTTTCCACTTATGCAAATCTCTTGTGGTTTCTTGAAGTACAGCCTTGCAGTTTTCATTGAATAGGTCTTTTACGTCTCTGGTTAGATTTATTCCTAAGTATTTTATCTTCTTGGGGGCTACTGTAAATGGTATTAATTTGGTGATTTCCTCTTTGAGGTTCCCTTTGTTGGTGTAAAGGAATCCAACTGATTTTTGTATGTTTATTTTGTATCCTGATACTTTGCTGAAATCTTCTATTAGTTCTAGTAGTTTTCTTGTGGATTCTTTGGGGGTTTTCTGTGTATAAGATCATATCATCTGCAAATAAGGATATTTTTCCCTCTTCCTTACCAATTTGGATGCCCTTTATTTCTTTTTCTAGCCTAATTGTTCAGGCTATGACCTCCAGCACATTCTTGAAAAAGAGTGGTGATAAAGGGCATCCTTGTCTGGTTCCCATTCTCAACGGGAATGCTTTCAAACTCTCTCCATTTAGGATGATGTTGGTTGTTGGCTTTGTACATATAAATGCCTTTTACTGTGTTGAGGAATTTCCCTTCTATTTTGCTGAGAGTTTTTATCAGGAAGGGGTGTTGGACTTTGTCAAATGCCTTTTCTGCATCAATTGATAAGATCACGTGGTTCTTGTTTTTTGTTTTATTTATGTAATGGATTACATTGATTGTTTTTCTAATATTGAACCATCCCTGCATACCTGCTACAAATCCCACTTGGTCATGGTGAATTTTTTTTTTGATATGCTGTTGAAGTCTACTGGCTAGAATTTTGTTGAGGATTTTTGTGTCTATGTTGCTGAAGGATATTTGCCTGTAATTTTTTTTGTGGTGTCTTTACCTGGTTTGAAATCCTGACGGTGTAGTGGTTAAGAGCTATGTCTGCTAACCAAAACGTCGGCAGTTCAAATCCACTCAGTGCTCCTTGGAAACTATGGGGCAGTTCTACTCCATCCTATAGGATTGCTATGAGTCGGAACTGACCTGACAGCAACAGGTTTGGTTTGTTTTGGTTTTTACCTGGTTTTGGTATCAGGGTTCTGCTGGCTTCACAGAATGAGTTCAGGAATATTCTATCCTTTTCTATGCTCTGAAATACCTTTAGTAGTAGTGGTATTAACTCATCTCTGAAAGTTTAGTAGAATTCTCCAGTGAAGGCGTCAGGGCCAGGGCTTTTTGTTGTTGTTTTTGTTGTTGGGATTTTTTAAATTATCTCTTCAATCTCTTCTTTTGTTACCAGTTTATTTAGTTGTTCTACCTCTGTTTGTGTTAGTTTAGGTAAGGTAGTGAGTTTCTAAAAATGTATCCATTTCCTCTAGGTTTTAAATCTGTTGGAGTACAATTTTTCATAGTATTCTGTTATGATTCTCTTAATTCCAGTTGGGTCTGTTGTGATATCACCCATCTCATTTCTTATTCTGGTTATTTGCTTCCTCTCCTGTTTTTCTTTTATCAGTTTGGCCTAAGGTTTACCAATTTTGTTGATCTTTTCAAAGAACCAGATTTTGGTCTTGTTAATGCTTTCATTTGTTTTTCTATTCTTTATTTCATTTAATTGTGCTCTAATTTTTATTGTTTCCTTTCTTCTGGTACCTATGGGCTTCTTTTGCTACTTTCTGTTTGAGTTGTAGGGTTAATGTTTGATTTTGGCCCTTTCGTCTTTTTGGATATGTTCATTTATTGCTATAAATTGACCTCTGAGCACTGCTTTTGTGGTGTTCCAAAGGTTCCTGTAGGATGTGTTTGCATTCTCATTTGATTCTGTGAATTTCTTTATTCTATCCTTAATTTCTTCTATAACCCAGTAGTTTTTGAGCAAGGTGTTGTTCAGTTTCCATGTGTTTGATTTTTTTCCCTTGCTTTTTCTGCTGTTGATTTCTACTTTTATGGCTTTATGGTCAGAAAAGATGCTTTGTTAATATTTCGATGCTTTAGATTCTGTTAAGGTTTGCTTTATGGCCTAATATGTGATCTATTCTGGAGAATGTTCCATGTGCATTGGAAAAGAAAATATACTTGGCTGCTGTTGGGTGCAGTGTTCTGTATATGTCTAGGAGATGAAGTTGGTTGATTGTGGCATTTAGATCTTCTGTGTCTTTGAGCTTCTTTCTGGATGTCCTGTCCTTCACCAAAAGTGGTGTGTTGAAGTCTCCTGCTACTATTGTGGAGCTGCCTGTCTCTCTCTTCAGAGCTGTTAGAGTTTATGTATTTTGGAGCCCTGTTGTTGGGTGCGTAAATATTTCCTACAGTTATGTTCTCCTGGTGTATTGACCCTTTAATCATTATGTAGTGTCCTTCCTTATTCTTTGTGGTGGATTTTACTTTAAAGTCTATTTTGTCAGAGATTAATACTGCTACTCCTGCTCTTTTCTGAATGTTGTTTGCTTGATACATTTTTTTCTATCCTTTGAGTTTTAGTTTGTTTGTGTCTTTAAGTCTAAGGTGTGTCTCTTGTAGGCCGCATATAGACGGTTCGTGTTTTTGTATCCAATCTGCCATTCTCTGTCTCTTTATTGGTACATTTATAGTCCATTTACATTCAGCGTAATTATTGATAGGTACGAGTTTAGTGCTGTCATTCTGATGTGTTTTTTTGTGTGTGTTGTTGTCAGTTTCTTTGTTCCACTTAATTTTCTGTGCTGAGTCATTTTTCTTTATGTATTTTCTTTTCATGTTTTTCACTGTTGTTGATTTTGTATTTGCTGAGTCTTTATGTTTTTCCTGTTTTTTATTTTGATGTGTAGGATGGTTAGTTTCCTTTGTGGCTACCTTAATATTTACCCTTATAATTTTAAGTTTAAACCAATCTTTCATTTCTTGATATCACCTTGACATCCTCTCCATATGAAAGATCTATGAGTACATTATTTAGTCACTCTTTTCTGTTTTAATGTTCTCATCTTTGACATACTGACGTCTCTGTTTCCGTACTTTCAGTGGTTTAGCTTTGATTTATTTTTGTGACTTTCTTATCTTGGTTGATACCTGATTGCTCTGTCCTGTGTTCTAGTCTTGGGTTGTTATCTGATGTTACTGATTTCCTAACCAGAGGACTCCTTTTAGTATTTCTTGTAATTTGGGTTTGGTTTTTACAATTTCACTAAACTTTTATCTGGAAACGCCCTAATTTCGCCATCATAGTTGAGAGACAGTATTTCTAGATATATAATTCTTGGCTGGCAATTTTTTTCCTTCAGGGTTTTATATATGTCATCCCATTGCCATCTTGCCTGCATGGTTTCTGCTTAGTAGGCTGAGGTTAGTCTTATTAAGTCTTATTACTACTCTGAGTAGTCAGGGTCTTATTGTCTCCTGTGTAGATAGCTTTTCGTTCATCCCTAACCACTCTTAAAATTCTCTCTTTAATTTTGGCTAATTTGATTCTAATATGTCTGGGTGACTTTCTTTTAGGATCTACCTTGTGTGAGGTTCGGTGAGCTTCTTGGATAGTGATCTTCTCATCTTTCATGATATCAGGGAAGTTTTCTGCCAACAAATCTTCAACAATTCTCTGTATTTTCTGTTATCCCCCCCTTTCCTGGTACTCTGATAACCCATAGGTTATTCCTCTTAATAAAGTCCCACATAATTCTTAGGGTTTCTTCTTTTTACCGTGTTTTATCCGATTTTTCCTCAAATAAGCTGGTGCCAAGTGCTTTGTCTTCAATCTCACTAATTCTGACTTCCATTGCCTCAGTTCTTCCTATGGCTTTACATCGAGTTGTCTAGTTCTGAATTTTATCGTTAATCTTTTCGATTTCTGTTTGCTATTTCTCTGTGGATTCTTGCAGCCTGTTAAATTTGTCATTATGCTCTTGTGTAACCTTCTTAAGTTCCTCTATTGCTCTGTCTGTGTGTTCCTCGGCTTGGTCTGTGTTTTGCCTGATCTGCTTCCTGATCTATTGAAAAGTTCTGTATATTAATCTTTTAAATTTTACCTCCAGTAATTCTAAGGGATGCTCTTCCTCTGGGAGGTCTCTTGAATCTTTGTTTTGGTGGCTTGCTGAAGCCATCATGGTCTGCCTCTTTATGTGATTTGATATTGACTGTTGTCTCTGAGCCATCAGTAAGTTTTATTTATTCATTTTATGTTTGCTTACTGCGTCCTAGCTTGTTTTGTTTTGTTTTGATATGCCCAAATAGGCTGGTCATGTGAGCTACTTTGATTACTGACATCTTTGAAGCTCTCACGTCCTGTCTCAAGGTGGCTAGAGCTGTTACTAGGTATTTAAGCCCAGGAGTCTGTTTAATTTTCTTGTATGAATTCAGCTCAGGTGTCCAGGTCACTGGTCACCGAGTGTATGGTGCAGGCTCTCATCTAAATCCTAGATGGGCAGGGGTGATAGGAATAGGCACAGGTATCTGGCTGCATTAGGGGGTCATATGCTGATTGAGGCAGGGGGCTAACTGCTGCCCGAGTGTGTGGGTGGAAGACGTGTCCTTGTTCCCTAGACCATGTTTACAGCTGGATTATGGGCACCCAAAGCTGTTGGCTGTAAGGACTGGGAGTCACCACTTATTCTTGGACCCTTGTCGTGGGTGGCTCGGTGGAGTGGGTACACTCACCAGTCCTCAGGCCCCTGATGTGGGTAGATGAGGACCCTTCTTAATGGGCAGGACAGTGTTGAATGTCACGAATCTGCCACTCCCCATTACAGCTGATACAGACGAAAATCGGCTTCAGGTATATACCCTTTGTACTACGCTAATGAGGGTCTACACTGTTGAAATGGGCCCACACTGCTGAAATGGGCCCACACAGGTCTAGGCAGGAGTGAAAGGCATTCAATTTCCATGAACCACTTATGCCTGTGCCTACGCAAAGGGGCTTTGCCTGTCCTGAGTTCCTGGCTTAGGGGAACTGGTAGATTATTTTTTCCTGTTTGTTAGTTTGTTCCCTCTCCAAAACCAGGAGAATGGCTCAGTGCGCACGACGGGTCCTACTTCTGGCCCAGGGAGCACAGCAAATGCCGAAGATGGACCCAGACCTGGAGCAGAGCAGGGAGGGGGCAGATAAATGGGAGAGAGGTACTTCTCAAAAGGGGAGGGGGGTTTTTTTTTTTTTTTTGATCTGCGCAGTAGGTTAGACACTTGTACTTATCTTTCCCTGATTGAGCGCCGTTTCTCACCAGTTCTGGAGGCTTGAGCAGACTCTCTGCTGCTCGGTCTCTCTTGATGTGGAAAACGTGTCCGGAGCACGAATGCTTGCCTCACCATGCACGCCAGCCAATCCAGTGTGCAGGGTGCCGCTGCCTGTTAGGTCAGGTCTGGCAATGTCTCACTGCTTCTGAACTGTCACTCCCTCCCCCTGCCACTCAGTCCGATTTCTCAACTTTGTCTTTGATATTCAGGGCTCCTAGACTGTCATACATAATTGATTCACTTGTGTTTTGGAGTGCTTGTTGTGAGAGGGACCACAGGAAGTATCTGACTACTCTGCCATCTTGGCTCCACTCTCCTCTCTCCTGTCTTTTTAATGATCTCTTGCTTTCTTCATGTACGATGTCCTTGATATCATTCTACAACTTGTCTGGTCTTTGGTCATTAGTGTTCAACGCGTCAAATCTAATCTTGAGATGGTCTCTAAATTCCGGTGGGATATGCTCGAGGTTGTACTTTGGCTCTCGTGGACTTGTTCTAATTTTGTTCAGTTTCAACTTGAACTTGCATATGAGCAGTTGAGGGTCTGTTCCACAATCAGCCCCTGGCCTGGTTCTGACTCATGATACTGAGCTTTTCCATCATTTCTTTCCACAGATGTAGTTAATTTGATTCCTGTGTATTCCATCTGGCAAGGTCCACATGTAGAGTCGCCGTTTATGATGGTGAAAAAAGGTATTTGCAATGAAAAAGTCGTTGGTCTTACAAAATTTTATCATGTGATCTCTGGCATCGTTTCTATCACCAAGGCCATATTTTCCAACTACCGATCCTTTTTTGCTTCCATCTTTTGCATTCCAATCACCAGTAATTATCAACGCATCCTGACTGCATGTTCGATCAATTTCAGACCGCAGAAGTTGGTAAAAATCTTCAATTTCTTCATCTTTGGCCTTAGAGGTTGGTGCGTAAATTTGAGTAATAGTCATATTAACTGGTCTTTCTTGTAGGCATATGGATATTATTATTTATCTTAAGATCTACTAACTGCACAACTAGAATTTAAATTAAAACTAGCATCAACAGGGAATAAAATGTATTTTTACTAAAATTTGCAACAAAAGGAACACAGATTAAGAAAATATGTGGCAGTTTCTGCATATCACATACTGTGATAGAGGAAAAAAAGATAATGTCTTATTCATATGTCATTCTTAGTTTTCACTATAGTGACTGGAGTTGAGCAAGTACCAAATAAATGGCGGTGAATTAAATATTTGTAATTTAGGATCATTCAATGTCAAACAAAAGATAAGCTAAATAACTGCTTAAATTAATAGCTATAAGCTGTTAGACAAAACTATGAAAACTAACTTTTCTGTGAAAGCTAAAGCATTCTTTGGGAAGAAAACATAGCACTTCTAACAGCATGCCTGTCTTACGACTAAGTATTCACTGAAACACAATGATAATGGTTTTTATTTAAAACACTTATAAACCCAGATACTGGGTAAATAAGTTCATTGAAATACTTTTTAAAAACAAAATTAAAGAAAGAATAATCAGAAAAGGAATCACAAAACAAGAAATGAAATCATTTCAGATAGCTAACAGACTGTTATTTTTTCAATTGAATTTTAATACATACCAATTATAGTCATCTGGAAGAGACGAATATGTAGATTTATGACACACACAATATAAAACTCCATCTGCAAAGACCCCAAACAGTAAAATGGATTTAGTAAACTTCAGCATATGACCTCACAAAAATGTAAAGCTAGTTTCACTCATTCAACCAATATTTACTGTTTTTCTTAGGAACTAGGTCTGTACTAGGGTCCAGGGATTCAACAACAAATTAAGATATAGCCCCTGCTCTTAATGAGTGTATGTACAGTTTGGTGAGAGAGTAAACAAATAAATCCAAAACAGAGGATAAGCACTGTTAGGGATGGGTAAGTATCAGGAAAGAGAAGAGCACATGGACAGGCTACATAACATAACTGAGGAGGATCAAGAAAGCATTTCCACGGGAGATGATGTCTAAGCTGTTCTGAAGGATGAGAAAGTAAGTAGGAGTTGACAAGGGATGAGTACAATGTTCCTTGCAGAGGGAAGAATAGGGACCAAGGACCAAACCAAAGCAAAAACTTGTTGCCATCGAGTTGATTCCAACTTACAGCCACCCTACTGAACAGAGTAGGACCACCCCATAGGGTTTCCAAGGAGCAGCTAAAGGATTCAAACTACCAACCTTTTAGTTAGCAGCCAAGCTCTTAACCACTGTACCACCAGGGCTCAGCCAAGGACCAGAGGTAAGAAAATGTATATTGGTATTCTAAAGACGTTAATGTAGTTGGAGTGCATAGTTCATAAAGGAGGAGTGTTTAGTGATAAAATATAAAATAATTTAAAATTAACTTTTCTTAATCAAAATGCTCATCTTTCAAAGTATATTTTTTTAAAGCAAGTTCTGAATACATCTTGGCTAAAGCCAAGGATCTACTCTCAACAGAATCTCTTGCTTCTGCTATACGTGACTATAACTATTCTGTCCATGCCTTTACGATAACTTCAGTATGGAATGCTATCCCCACTTTGTTCAAATACCACTCATTCTTCAAAGTCAAATGCTATTCTTCCATGAAATCTTTACCCTCCTTCTCTCCAACCCTATCACGGGAAAGGACTGTCTTTTTGACACGTGCTCCAACCAACACTTCATATGACACTGCTATATCTTCTTTGTAGTCCTTTTCTTTGCCCCCTGCATCAATTATTCATGTGTGTCTGTGTTTTCCATCTTTGAATACCTCTCCTCTACTCAAGGATTATATATATTTAGGGGTCTGAATACAAATTCTTACCCTAAAGCATAAAAAAATCCCTTAACAAAATTCACTGTTAACATGCAAAAAATTGCTTAGCAAAATGTCTGCCTCAAAATTCTATTCATATTAAAATAACAAAGTATAAAGAATTAAAAATTTAAATCTCAAAAGATTTATTAATTCTCAATTACCTGTGCTAATACAGAGAAGCATTCAGTAAAATAAATCAGAAAATAATGGAAAAATCCTTTACATATATTTATTGTTTGATACTGCTGAGGAGCTTCCTAATTATGCATGAATTAGGTTAATTTTTTTTTTAATGTATTCTCTGAACATAAACCACTAGGTGACGTACACTTTCACTAAAGGAAACAAACTGGGAAGGCAGAGGCAGGATAGACAGAATTAAGTTTTCCATAAATGGGCAGGAGGGAAAATTCGAGAAAACTGTATTTTATTTCAACTAGAAGCTCAGTAAAATTTTTACTCTGCACTTACACAGACATTTGTTTGTACCCTCATATTGTACGTCATATTCCAGTTACTTCCATAGATGTGTTTTATCTACAAGTCTACATAGGTTCCTTAAGTCCAGGAACCACACTTTATTCATCACCATGTTCCCCACAGTGCCTACTAATAAAAAATGACTGCCGAATTGCCTCTAAAATGTTAGTTTCTGCATAATTAATACTAGAAAACTCATTACCTGACATTTTGCAAGAAGAAAAATTGTAGATGTGGAAAGAATCAGAAGTTCCAAATATACAATAAGGACTGATGCCAAAGTTAACAACAATCAACTCAAAGCAACTCAGTATGTCAAGAAGAATTTCAGTGAGTGTCAGCTCTCCGTAACTTATGAGCTATTCTTGCTGCACATACATGTTTAATTGTACTTCGATAAAATCTACAAAGGCTGAAAGTGGTCCCACTTAATTTTCAAATGCTCCTACAGTAAAGGAAATATAGCAGAAAACGTACCGGACTAACACAGGAAGACCTAGTTTTTGGTCACAGCTCTCATTTACCAGATATATGACCCTGGGTAAGTTTCTGAGGCCTAGAGATCTCAAGTTCCTTCACCTTCATGAAGAGGATAATACCACATAGCCTATGAGACATTGGTGGTTCAGTGGTAGAATTCCCACCTTCCATGCAGGAGACACAGGTTCAATTCCCCATCTGTCAGTGGAGGCTTGCGTGTTGCTATTACGCTGAACAGGTTTCAGTGGATTTTCCAGACTAAGACGAGGAAGAAAGTCCTGGTGATCTACTTCCAAAAATCAACCAATGAAAACCCTACAGATCACAACAGTACAATCTGCAACCAGCATTTCATTCCATCGTGCATGGGGTCGCCACGAGTCAGGGGCCAACTAGACTGCAGCTAACAACCACCACCACATGGCTATCAAAGGATCAAATGGTTTAATGTGCTTAAGAAACCGTAAAAATGCTCTACATTCCCATTTCCTATATATTTACAAAGTTTTAAATGTTCATTCTAGAATATAAGGAGGTCTTTTTAATTTTGCTCATTGAACTTTCCTCCTTAATCAGGGTTTTTCTGTGCCTCCAATCTTAATGTCCTTCATTTTCTTATAAAACATCCTTCAGTAATAATAGGAATTGTGCAGAATAAGGGGCTTCAAGACACAAGAAGTTAGGTAGTCATTGAGTATTGGGATGATTGAGTGATATGGAATAATTTTCTGGGCTAAGCTAAATTCTTAACTAGATGTTTTGATAGGTACTGAGATCCATTCAGATCAGTTCAACAAACATTTATTTATCCCGTTATGTGTGAGAGGCACTAAGGACACAAAAATAAGTTGGACATGATACAAAATGCGTAAGGTAGCGGGAAGAGTCTAGAAAACTTCCAATTATCCAGAGACAGATCTGGTTTTCAGGTTAATGTGTTTGAGAACTAATTGTTCTTTAGGGCATGGACTAGGTAAAAACTGATTAGCCTTAACTTGCCATCAGCCTTGGGTCTGGGTTCCTATCAGGGTAAAGGGGAGGCCAAACGGTAGGGGTCTTCTCCTAATTCTCAATGAAAAAAAAAAATGCTCCCATATAATCAAAAGCTGACTGTAGTTTTATTTTCACTGATTTTAGTTTATAACTAAAGTCTCTTAGCAATCTTCTCCTCTATCTAGTTAATTATAAGTCGATGATATGATAAATGTTATTATGCTCAGAGCCCTAAAGAAAAACAAAGTAGGGACTGGGGAAGAGGACAGTGATAAAACGTTTCCTTTAAGAATAGGATTGAGCAAACTTCTGAAAATTCTATTCAACAAAGGTTTTTACTGGGTATGTGAAACATCTTTTCCTTACTTCAAGGCCCCTCATATAACTCATTACTTATTACTCTCCTTTTTTTACCCTAGTCTTCAAACTGTTTCTTTCCCCTTAATTCAAAAAACAAATTTTCAGTTACAAATGCTGGCAAGTAGGCAACACAAAGGAAGAGATTAAACTCAGGCAGAGATACATGAAGAAGTTGGCTGACACAGCTGACTAGGAAAAAGCAAATTTATTGTAGCCTTCTAACCATGTCTAGTTCAGAAATAGGAGAACAATGTTCACAGAGGAAATAGAAAGTGAAAGCATGTTTGGCTGGGGAATAAGATTTTAATATTCTATTTGCTTATATGGGTCAATGCTTTGACTATCAAACATGCATTAATAAGCTTTGAAGAAAATATTAGACTATACACAATTCTTTAGGAAAGAAAGGTAGAAGTTACTTTTTTTTTTAATAGCCGGGTACGTAGAAAAAAACACAAAGACAATTCACCAAAATATTAACAGTGATTACTTATGTAAGATGTGACTGTGAATTTGTCCTTTGTTAATTTTAAGAACTATTAAAAAATACATGAAAACATACTAAGTATGAATGATTCAAACAAGAGAAAGTTCCCCTATACCCTTACTCCTGCCCTCAGTTAAATTCCACTCATGCTCTACACAGATAACCACTGTTTAGGCCAGATTTTTTACTCTGCATTTATATATACACATGTACACATACATATGTATATGGTGAATCATCTTTTAATAAAACAAGTGGGATCATACAATAATGTTCTGTGACATGCTTTTTTTCTTTGCTATTTGGAGATTTTCCATATTGATAACAGCTGCATGACATTCATAGTGAAGATTCTCCTTCTGAGAGACATTTAGGCTTTCAACACTTTTCCATTATTACAAAGACTCCTGCAATTAATAGGCATATTCAACAATTAAGGATATATACAAAAACTAAACGCTTCAAAATTTCTATTATAAATACATATTCCTATAATATTTGGAAAACTTTAAAACTCTTTTTAAACATTAAAACAAATCACTTACTTTGAATTGGAAATAAATGTTTCAAGACAGTTGTGTTTGATATCGCCCATTTTACTGCTGCTACTGCCATGGTGAATCAAGACCCTTATCAGATGGTATGAAAAAAGATGTTTTGAAGACAAACTGCTTTTAAAGTCTGCTTCTAGGCACACCTATTTTCATCCTTGCTTAAGAGAAAGAAAAATTAGTGTTACCGATGGTATATTTGATACAAGAATAAGATAGAAATCAATATCTAGAACTAAAGTCACCTGAAGCAAAGCTTTTAAACAATTTTACATTTCCACTCAATTTAACAACGGGACAAAGAGCAACACCATCAAAATGTAAGAGCTGAAACCCCAGAACTATTTCTGTTATTATTTTTCTTAAATGCAAGCTCATCAGCACCCACTGCTATTCTTTCCACTTCATGAGTACTCAATAAACAGGTAACTGCCTTTAGAGACGTTTACTTACATAGTACTAGGGCATCCTCTCTCACATTGCTAGTGTATCTGTGTAGAACCTACCAGTTACTGTACCACTTAAAGTAGTATTCCATTCCTGATTAAATGAAACATTAGACAAGGCCTATCATTAGCCTATTAAATACTGATTTAGAGGAACACATTATAAACATACTAAAGTCTCAAATTAAATTTCATTTAATATAAGACTTTTAATTTTTCCAGGGTGCTTTCACCACTATTTCATTTTACAGTCATATTAATCCTGTGAGGTACCTTTATTTTGATTCATGAAGAAACTAAAGTACAAAATTTAAACGGCTTGCTTTTAAAGACTGCAGAGTCAGTCACTTACAAACTTGGAAACTTCAACGGTAAAATGGTGATAACAATCACAACCTTCACGTTGAAAATAAATAACATATAACTACTGTTACATCCCTTGTATTTAATTGGCCTTAGTGACTATTTGTTCCCTTTCCGTGGACAGTAATAAAACGGAATTAGGACACAGGTCATGCAGTCTTACTTGCTAGACTAAACTATACAGACTGGTTCCTTGCAAAGTCAGTGCATTAGCACTGCTAAACCTGAGTTCATACAGCGTGCTTTTTAGTTTACAACCGGATTTCAGGCACATCATGTGCTCTGACTTTCACAAGTCAGTGAAGTAGGCATCTCCATTTCACAGATTAAAAACCGACGCTCTGAGAGGTAAAATATTCTGCTGCTAATGGGTGGCACGGGTGGGACGCAAATTCATGTCTTGTGCCTATGAGTCCAAGAAAAAAACATACTGGGGGCCATTTGGTCCCCTCTGTCCAAGGCCACCTCAGAGGCAAGCACACCCAGCTGGGGGCCAGATTATCCACCCCCCGAACCGAAGACAATTTCAGTGGGTAGGTCCCTTGGCCCAGAATTCAACCCCGAAGCAAAAGCTAGGGGGTCTCGGAGGGTCCAAGGTCTGAGGAATAGGCTACCAAGAGCACAGGGACAAATAGGAAAGACTTCGATCTGGAGAGGTCCCCGGAGCCACGAGCTCCACCAGCTTCACCCGGGCAGTCGCCCAGGCACGAGGAGAGCCCTACCTGAAGCGCGCGACTAGACACTGGCCCTTCTGTAGGACGGACAGAGCCTGAGGATGCAGGTGGCTTCTTCCTGCCGCGAACGACCGGCAGGAGACCTCAACACCTACTGATAAACCTTCTGGGTCTGCCCAGCTCCTCGGGACTACTCGACCGGAGGCAGAAAGGGCAGCGGTTACCTCGATGGAACCTCACAGCGAACCCGCCATGTTGTCTCAGTCCGACTCCTACAAGACACCGCCCGTGCGACCTCCCAGGCTGCAGGGCACTCTGGGAAGTGTAGTCTCCGCGGGAAACTGCCCCTGGTGCCTTGGGAAAGTAGAGATAGACTCTACGTGCTTCCGGGTATAGCTGCAGTAGAGTGGCGGCGGCTTTCTCTGCGGCACCCAAAAAAAGAACAGTCACCACCACAGTCACACATCCTTAAATTATAACAAGCACTATTTTTAAAAAGTTATGCTAATATTCAGAGGAGCGCGAGATCGATTATTGATGGATGAGTTAAGATTTCCCAAAGGAAGAGACATTCCAGGAAAACAAAACGGGGGTGGGGGGTGGAGGTAGGATTTGGGCTTTTGAAATGAGGTGAGGAGGCCCTCCCAGACGAAAACCCGGGTTACCCATTATGGGAGAAAAAAAATGTACAGAATCCTCGACCTTGCCTTCTATTTTAGGAGGGAGAAAAGACACCGGAGTCTTCTCACTTTCTGATCTCACGTCTTCTCCGGGCCATTGCCTCACTTTATACGGATCTGGATCAAGTGTCATTTCAGAAAGGACCACACCATTAAAACAGTCTCAGCCACCCATATTCCCTCCTTTATTTTTCTTCATAACATTTACCATTATCTGACATTATCATTTGTCTAATGTCTGTCTATTACACTTGTGAAGACGGAAGTTAATAACAGACTTCTTCCTTTGATTTTAAGGTTTTTCTTATCCACGAAACCAAATAGCAAACAAACCAAACCCATTGCCGTGAAGTCGATTCTGACTCGTAGCAACCCTATAGGACACAGTAGAACTGCCCCATAGGGTTTCCAAGGCTGCAAATCTTTACAGAAGCAGACTGCCACATCTCTCTTGCAAGGAGCGACTGGTGGGTTCCAACATCCAACCTTTCCGTTAGCAGCTGAGCACTTTAACCACTGTACCACCAGGGATCCTACGAAACCAAATATTAACCATAAAAAGCCTGACCCAAACTGCAAAAGCTGGCCAGAAATTGCTCTATAGCAATGTAAATTTGTCTTACCCTGCTAGAAAATGATAGTCATCAAACCATTACCTGCCTAATTTAAATCTCAAAACGTCTCATGGCTGCAGGTGGATGGAGGGCCAAATTATTAGCAGCCAAGCCAGAAGTAACCTGGTATCAGTTGATCTCAGTAAAGGGGGAAGGCAGGGTTCAATCAGTCATGCTAAGAATAGCCAGCAGTTGATCATCTGCATTTCTCCCTATTTTTTTTTTTTTTTTTTTGCTGTGCCCTGTGGTGCAATGGTTAAGAGGTAAGCTGCTAACCAAAAGGTCAGCGGTTCAAATCCACCAGTCGCTCCTTGGAAACACTATGGTGCAGTTCTACCCTGTCCTATAGGGTCACTATGAGTCGAAATTGATGGCATAGGTTTGATATTTTGTTATTGTTGTTGTTTTCTCTTTATAAGTCCCATTGTACTTACCTTCTTCAAGCCATTTGCTTTTGCTGGAATCAAAATGGTCTCCCTATATGCATATAGAATAACTGCTCAGAACAAACCTTGTGTACAAATTTCAGTGAGTTTTGATTGTTTTTAACACACTAAATGCAAACTCCATAAAGGTAGGAACATGTATTTATCTTGGTCTACCCTGTATACAACCCCGACCCCTACAACTGTGGCTCATTGTAGGCCTTCGAGAAGTAACTGTTGAATGAAATAAGCAATTAGGTAACACTGCAAATATTCAAGATAGTAGATGATTGACTCCTAAAGCAGAGAATTAGCCTAGGAGCTCTCCTCCCCCATGATTTGCAAGTTTTTGTGTATATGTGCATTTTTGTGAGAGAAGTATTCATAGTATTTTAGGGCCTTTCTAAACTCCCCAAAGAGCCCCGGTGACACAGTGGTTAAGCACTTGGCAGTCCAAACCCACCAGCTGCTCCATGGGAGATAGATGTGGCAGTCTGCTTCTGTAAAGATTTAGCCTTGGAAACCCTATAGGGCAGTTATACTCTGCCCTATAGTCACTATAAGTTGGAATTGACTCGACAGCCATGGGTTTGGTTTTTTGTATAAACTCCTCAAAAACTTAAGGACCATAGTCCAAAAGTGAACAGTATTGAAAATAACTGAATATAAGTTCAGAATAAAGAAAAATAAATGTGGGCTTCTGTGGTGTGTCTCCTCATTGTCCCACAAAATACCAGGTTCCTTTTGGGGGCTAGTCTTTGTTCATGTGGAAAACCACATAGAGGGCTCATCTCTGTCCTTTCCAGTCTTGTCCATCCTTCAAAGCCACCCTTTGATGTCTTTCTGGGCTATGCTGTAGGAAAGGACAGAGAGGAGAAACAGATTTAAATGAACAATTAACTGGACTTTTCAAACATTCACAGTGTGAGACAAAAGAGGCATGGATCAAAGATGACTCTGGAAGTCAAGTCTTGATTACTGTGAGCAGAGTGGGTACCACTGCCCAACAAGGAAACTCATTAGTGGAGCCAGGGAAGATCTCACTAAGTTGAGATCAGAAAAGAAACATACCATGTGGGTGGGGAGTGGGGACAACTTGAACAAAAGCCAGAAGGAAATAGCTTACCATATGTTGGAGTATGGTGGACGTGGAGGAGGGTGGCAGGAGATGAGGTGGGTAACAGCCACGTCATGTTGGGCTTTCTCACCTTGGTGGTGATAACATGGAATTAGGACCCAGGCTATACTTGAAGATTTTATTCTAAATACAGTAGGGAACCACTGAACACCTTTAACATGAAAGGAGTAACATAATATGATAAACGTGTTTTTAAAAGGTTACCCTGGCTGCTCTGTGAGTAGAGAGTGCTGTGGGAGCGACACCTGGTGTCAGAATTGGTAAAAAGGTTGAAGTGTGGAGGTATGTTTGACCTCCATCTCATAGGAATCAGCCTTGGGCTGCTGATGCTGATAATGATTCTCTATCCTTCCCCTTATGAAATTAGAGGAGGAGGTCAGACACCGCTGCACCACTATTTTTACAGTTGGTGTCAGAAGCAGGACGCATTGCAAGGGCTGCAGACCCACAGAAGCATGAGACTTTGTAAGAGAAAGAACGAAGGAGTGTGGGAAGTGAAACTTATGATTCTTAGATTGTTACTCTGGTAACTGAAAGGAAAGTAAGAGCAGAGGGGGACCTCACTACCACCAAGAAAGAAGAGCTAAGAGTGGAGCACATCCTTTGGACCCGGGATGCCTACACTGAGAATCTCCTAGACCCAGGAGAGAAAGAACTGTAACACCAGAGATGGCACAAGACAGGGCGAAGAAGTGGCAGCAATAGAATCAAGAGTCCGGCACTAGACGGAGCAGTGGGCTTCCTGGCCCACAGAGCAAGGTGGTTACAGTGGACATGCTGACCTCATTGTCCCACAAAATACCAGGTTCCTTTTTGGGGCTAATCTTTGCTCATGTGGAAGACCACATAGAGGGCTCATCTCTGTCCTTTCCAGTCTTGTCCATCCTTCAAAGCCACCCTTTGATGTCTTTCTGGGCTATGTGAGAGAGGTGAGCACTTTTGGGCAGGAGGCTTCCTGGCAGAGTGGGGTCCCTCCAGGCACTTGTTCGTATAGCTAAAGATCTTTATAACACTTGCCTGAGCAGGGCAGAGGCTGGGCTGCAGGGCCAAGAGGCCAAGGGCCAGAGAGAGAGGCCTGCCTGTGGGTAAGGCTGAGAAGAGGCTGTCCTGATCAAAGAACTGTATTGTGAATTATAACATGTTACTTCCTTAATAAACCCCATAACTGTGAGTATGGACTGTGAGTTCCACATGGCCATTGAAATGAGTTACACACCAGAGAAGAAGAGAGTCCATGGGGTGTCTTAGGCAGGGTTCTCTAGAGAAGCAAACCCAGTAACATGTATAAATATATATAGGGAGAGACATTTATATCAAGGAAATAGCTCCTTCGATTATAGAGGCTAGAATGTCCCAAGTCCATGGATCAGGGTAGAGGCCTCTCCTAAGTCACATAGCCGCAGAAGCTGGTGAGCCCAAGATTGGCAGGTAGGAGAACAGGGCTCCTGCTCACAGGCTGTGAAGGTTGACGAATTCCAAGATGGGCAGGCAAGACCACGAGGTTTCTCCTGATTCACATGATTGCAGGGGCTGGCAAACCCAAGATTGACAGGTCAGAGAGCAGGGCTCCACTCACAGTCTGTGAAGATTGATGAATCCCAAGTTCAGCAGATAAGCTGACAACTCAAGTCCCAAGAACCAGAGATGAGACGACAGGAGGCAGCCGCAGGATCCAGAGGGAGCAAAAAGCCAGAACGTCTTCTTATATTCAGATGCAGGCCACACCCCCAAGGAGATGCCCTTTCATTTGACTGGCTACTCACAGTATATTCAATCATGGGAATGATCACATTAAAACACTGAGAATCATGGCCCAGCCAAGCTGACATACAATCTTAACCATCACAGCTGGTATCAGAATTGGTAAAACATTTCGAGGGTGGAGGTATGTTTCACCTCTTCCTCATAGGAATCAGCCTTGGGCTGTTGATGCTGGTAATGATTCTCCCCCCTCTTGAGGTTAGAGGAGGTCAGACTGCTGCCACACCATTTTTACACATACCTATCAGCCCACCCAAGTCAGAAATGAGGCTCTGAATCCAGAACAGAAAACTGACAGAAAACTGGGGAGGTGAGTCCCTTGGCCTCCTTCCTTGCCCAGTTCCAGAATGTCAGTGCTCTGTGTTCCATGGTATTTTCTGAGCAAGGTCTGCAGCCTTGACTCTGATCATATGAACCACCCGATGTCCTCCCGATGAATTCCTTTTCTGTTTAAGTTGGCCTGAGTCAATTTCTATGCCTGCAACCAAGAACCCCAACTAAAATAGTATTTCACATTTATTTTGTGCGAATTTCATTAATATGGGGCTCCATTCATGCTCCATGAGGGCGGGTTCTATGTCTGATTTTGCTCATCGTTTTACCTACAGAGTCTAGCATAGTGCCTGGCATTTGGTGAACACTCAATAAATGTTTATTGAATAACTGAATGAATGAAGCTGTCCATGTATTTATATACCTCAATTATAGAACTATATTTATATACCTCAATTATAGAACTTATCATATCAGATTGCATTAATTTGTTTGCATGTCTGTTTCCCTTTTATTGGAGTCCTTGGGAGGTGTAAACAGTTAGCACACTTGGTTGGTAACCAAAAGGTTGGAGGTTTGAGTCCAGCAAGAGGTGCCTCAGAAGAAAGGCCTGTTGATCTACTTCTAAAAAATCAGCCACTGAAAACCCTATGGAGCATAGTTCTACTTTGACACACACAGAGTCGCCATGAGTCAGAATCAACTTGACAGCAGCTAGTAACTGGTTTCCCTATTAGAATACAAGTTCAAAATCAGAGATCCTACCTTGTTCATTTTTTAAAATCACTTCCTAGGGAGGATCTAGTACATAATAGGTGGAGAATGAAGGAAGGAAGTTAGGAAAGAGGGAATATGGGCAAGGCATTACATTACTGCTGGGCACACGGTAAAGAAGAATATGGTTCCCCCGTCTTAAAGAGGTGCGCACTGCATTGAAGGAAATAGGTAAACAGATCATTACAAGTAAACATTTGTTAGAGCATAAGGTACAAGATGTTTTAGGAGCATGGGAGAGACTTCATGGAAGAGGTCGAGAGATCAGCAGATAGAAGGAAGTGGGGAACAGTATGTGAAAAGGCAACATGATAGGAGAATCACAGTGTTGAAATGCAGGTATGGTCCATCATAGGACATTAAAAGCAATGATGAGACCAGCCAGATTGTGGTCTGGGGTTAAGGCAGTTGTGATAGAAAATAGGCAGTAGGTTAAGAAAAGAAACCTCTAGTAACTGAAAGTCTGAATCAAGTAGTTTTGTGATTAGAAGGGAAGAGGAGTATGTTTTCCGTGAATTTAGAAGAATGAATTGGCCTGCTCAGCCCTGTCTCCTTCCTCTATCTCTTTCTCACCTTCCCTCTTTCTCCCTTTTCATCTCTCCTTCTCTCCTTTCCCTCTTCCTTCTTTTTTGATTTTTTTTTTAAACAATTTTATTGTGGTAAAATATATATAAAATTTGTCATTTTAACCATTTTAGTGTGCAATTCAGTGACATTAATTACACCTACAATGTTGTACAACCGTCACCACTCTATTTTCAAACCTTTTCCATCACCCCAAATGCAAACTCAGTATCCATTAAGCAGTAAGGTCCCATTCCCCCTGCCCTAGCCTCTGGTAACCACTCATTGTTTTTAATTGGACCATCTTCTTAATGAGCCCTGGTGGCCCAGTGATTAAGCCGTTGGCTGCTAACCAAAAGGTCAGCAGTTCAAATCCACCAGCTGCTCCATGGGAGAAATATGTGGCAATCCGCTTCCATAAGGATTACAGCTTTGGAAACCCTATGGGGCAGTTCTACTCTGTCCTATAGGGTCACTATGAGTCGGAATTGACTCGACAGCAACAGGTTTCTCCCCCCGCACACACAACCCACCTCTTGTAAACACGAATAAAACTCTCGACTCTATACCTTTGCCTATTTCAGATAAGTAATAATGATGTTTTCATCCCCATATACTGAATCCTGCACGTATCTTTCAATTGATTGTGATTTCAGAAGGGGAAAAAAGATTTTATTGACTCACCCAAACCCCAACACGCTGGAACACCTAACACTTGAGCCAAAGAATTAGAATATTAAAATAAGCAGGTGGAAAGGCATGAGGATTGGATAAGGAGAGTTTAGAAAAACAGGAGCAAGTAAGGTGTAAGTCAAGTTGTGCTGTTGCAACCATTTTTCTTGAACAGATCAAATACTCAAGGATTCAAAAAAAAAAAAACAAACCATTCCCGATGAGTCGATTCCCACTCATAGCGACCCTATAGGATAGAGTAGCACTGCCCCATAGGGCTTCCAAGGCTATGATCTTTATGGAAGCAGACTGCCACATCCTTCTCCTGTACTCTAGAATTTAAAAAAAAAAAAAATCCAAACCCATTGAGTCAATTCCAACTCACAGCAACCCTATAGGACAGAATAGAACTACCCTATAGGGTTTCCAAGGAGCAGCTGGTGGATTCTAACTGCCGACCTTTTGGTTAGCAGTCATAGCTTTTAACCACTGTGTCACCAAGGTAGTGACTCTCAAACTTTGAGCTCTCCAGTTTATGGGAAGCTCGTTAAAAACAGAGATTCATGGGCCCCAGGACTTTCACTCAAAAGATTTGGGGCAGGGCCCCTGCATGTATGTGCGTGTTTAACCAGCCTCTTAGGTGAGTAAGTACTCCAAAGTTTGAAAATCTCTGCTTCGAATCATTGTACACGGAAGACAAACAAAAATTTCAAAGCATTTTTAATCATACTAGAACCAGGTGGGCAGTTTTCTGTAGAAAGCAAGTGACACAAGGGAGAGGCATGTGAGATATCAACAGGACTTGAGATAGACAGGTGAGGATCAGGAAGAAGAAGGAAATGGGAGTGCACTGAAAAGAAGTTTGGGCAGGGCACACCAGGTGGAGGGAAATGTAAGAACAGTTTGGGGCGGGGAGGCTGACTATGCAATCACAGGCAAGAGTTAGGCAGTGACTAATGCCAAGGGCGTGTAACGCAAACAGTTCTCCTGGGAACCTAAAAGGGTGGCACACAGAGGCAGAGGATGAGTCTTGCTTTTAGAGTTCCTGTTCCTGCCAGTCTTCAGGCTAAAGGTCTTGAGTCACCTCTTCTGGAGTCCCATTTCCATTGGGAACTGGCCCAGAGAAAGTAGACAAATGTGCGTGCAATATCACCTCATTTTAAATGCAAGCAGTAACATCCGTGGTGGACAGGTTTTTGCAGAGCTTCTAGACTAAGACTGGCTAGGAAGAAAAGCCTGTAAATCTACTTCTGAATGTTGTTGTTAGGTGCCATCGAGTTGATGCTGACTCATAGTGACTCTATGTGCAATAGAATGAAACACCGCCTGGTTATGAGCCATCCTCACAGTCGTTGTTATGCTTGACCCCATTGTTGCAGCCACTGTGTCGATCCACCTCATTGAGGGTCTTCCTGTTTTTCGTTGATCCTCTACTTTACCAAGCAAGTTGTCCCTCTCCAGGGACAGATCCCTCCTGATAATATGTCCAAACTAGGTGAGATGTAGTTTCTAGTTAGCTAGTGTTGCTATAGCAGAAGTACCACAAGCGGATGGTTTTAACAAACAGAAATTTATTCTCTCACAGTATAGGAGGCTAGACATCTGATTTCATGGTGCCCTCTCTAGAAGAAGGCTTTCTTTCTCTGTTGGCTCTGAAGGAAGGTCCTTCTCTCTCCTTGTGTTTGTGTGTGTGTGTGTGTGTGTGTGTGTGTGTGTGTGCTTTAGGTGTAAGGTTACAGCTCAAGTTAGGTTATCATACAAAAATTTATACACATATTGATATGTGACCCTAGTTGCAATTCCTATAATGTGACAGCACACCCCTCCTTTCCACCCCGGGTTTCCTGTGTCCATTCAGCCAGCTCCTATCCCCTTCTGCCTTCCCATCCCACCTCCGGACAGGAGCTACTCATTTAGTCTCATGTACCTAGTTGAACTAAGAAGTACACTCTCCACCAGTATTATTTTATGTTTTATATTCCAGTCTAATCTTTGTCCGAAGAGTTGATTTCAGGAATGGTTTTAGTTCTGGGTTAACAGAGAGTCTGGGGTTCATGTCTTCTGGGGTCCCTCTAGTCTCTGTCAGACCGTTAAGTCTGGTCTTTTTACTAGAATTTGAGTTATGCACCCCACTTTTCTCCTGCTCCTTCAGGGACTCTCTTTTGTGTTCCCTATCAGGGTGGTCATTGGTAGTAGCTGGGCACCATCTAGTTCTTCTGGTCACAGGCTAATGGAGTCTCTGGTTTATGTGGCCGTTTTGTCTCTTGGGCAAATATTTTCCTTGTGTCCTTGCTGTTCTTATTCTCCTTTACTCCAGGTGGGTTGGGAACAATTAATGCATCTTAGATGGCCACTCGCTAGCTTTTAAGACCCCCAGACACCACTTACCAAAGTGGGATGCAAAACATTTTCTTAATAAATCTTGTTATGCCAATTGACCTAGATGTCGCCTGAATCCGTGGTCCCCAGACCCCAGATCCTGCTACTCTGTCCCTCAAAGTGTTTGGTTGTGTTCAGGAAACTTCTTAGCTTTTGGTTTAGTCCAGTTGTGCTGACTTCGCCTGTAGTGTGTGCTGTCGTTCCCTTCACCTGAGATAATTGTAGTCTACTATCTATTTAGGTGGATTCCCCTCTCCTTCCCTCCCTACGCTCCTAACCATCAAAGAATATTTTCTTCTGTTTAAACGTGTTCTTGAGTTCTTATAATAGTGGTCTCATAATTTGTCCTGTTGTGACTGACTAATTTCACTCAGCATAATGCCTTCCAGATTCATCCATGTTATGTTTCATGCATTCACTGTTGTTCTTTATTGTTGCGTAGTATTCCATCGTGTGAATGTACCATAATTTGTTTATCTGTTTGTCCACTGATGGGCACCTAGGTTGTTTCCATCTTTCTGCTATTGTGAACAGTGCTGCAATGAACATGGGTGTGCACATATCTATTTGTGCACTGCCCTTATTTCTCTAGGATATATTCCAAAGAGTGGGATTGCTGGATCGTATGGTACTTCTATTTCAAGCTTTTTAAAGAAGTGCCAAATCAATTTCCAAAGTGGTTGTACCATTTTACATTCCCACCAGCAGTGTATGAGTGTTCCAGTCTCTTCACAACCTCTCCAACATTTACAATTTTGTGTTTTTTTGATTATTATTATCCTTGCTAGAGTGAGATAGTATCTCATTGTAGTTTTGATTTGCATTTCACTAATGCCTAATGATCGTGAGCATTTCCTCACATATCTGTTAGCTGCCTGAATGTCTTCTTTGGTGAAGTACCATTTTTTCATAGTATTCTTTGCCCGGTATTTAATTGGGTTATTTGTCCTTTTGTTGTTGAAGGTTTGAAGATTTTAGAGATTGGACCCTTGTTGGATATGTCATAGCCAACATTTTTTCCCAGTCTGTGGATTGTCTTTTTACTCTTTAGGTGAAGTCTTTTGATGAGCATTAAGTGTTTGATTTTTAGGAGCTCCCAGTTATATATTCTCTCTTCTGGCGTTTGTGCATTGTTACTTATGGTTCGTGTTCTGTTTATGCCATGTATTAGGGCTCCTAGCATTGTCCCTATTTTTTCTTCCACGTTCTTTATTGTTTTCGATTTTATATTTAAGTCTTTGATCCATTTTGAGTGAGTTTTTGTGCATGGTGTGAGGTATGGGTCTTGTTTCAGTCTTCTGCAGATGGATATTCAGTTACGCCAGCACCAGTTGTTAAAGAGACTGTCTTTTCTCCCATTTAACAGACTTTGGGCCTTTGTCAAATATCAGCTGCTCATACAGATGGATGAATTTATGTCTAGATTCTCAATTGTGTTCCATTGGTCTGTGTATCTGTTGTACCAGTACCAGGCTGTTTTGACTACTGTGGCAGTATAGTAGGTTCTAAAATCAGGTAGTGTGAGGCCTCTCACTTTATTCTTCTTCTTCAGTAATGCTTTACTTATCTGGGGCCTCTTCCCTTTCCATACAAAGTTGGTGATGTATTTCTCCATCTCATTAAAAAATGTCATTGGAATTTGGATAGGGATTGCATTGTATCTGTAGACTGCTTTGGGTAGAACTGACATTGTCACAGTGTTGAATCTTCCCATGCATGAGCAAAGTATGTTTTTCCACTTATGTAGCTCTCTTTTGGTTTCTTGCAGTAGTGTCTTGCAGTTTTCTTTGTATAGGTTTTTACGTCTCTGGTTAGATTTATTCCTAAGTATTTTATCTTCATGGGGGCTATTGAAAATGGTATTGATTTGGTGGTGATTTCCTCTTTGAAGTTCTCATTGTTGGTGTACAGGAATCCAACTGATTTTTGTGTATATATCTTGTATCCTGATACTTCGCTGAAATCTTCTGTTAATTCTAATAGTTTTCTTGTGGATTCTTTGGGGTTTTCTGTGTATAAGATCATATTATTTGCCAATAGGGATACTCTTACTTCTTCCTTACCTATTTGGATGCCCTATATTTCTTTTTCTTGCCTAATTGCTTAGGCTAGGACCGCCAGCAAATTCTTGAAAAAGAGTGGTGATAAAGGGCATCCTTGTCTGGTTGCCATTCTCAACAGGAATGCTTTCAGACTCTCTCCATTTAAGATGATGTTGGCTGTTGGCTTTGTATAAATGACCTTAATTATGTTGAGGAATTTCCCTTCTATCCCTATTTTGCTGAGAGTTTTTATCAGGAATGAGTGTTGGACTTTGTCCAATGCCTTTTCTGCATCAATTGATGAGATCATGCAGTTCTTGTCTTTTGTTTTATTTGTGTGATGGATTACATTGATTGTTTTTCTAATGTTGAACCATCCCTGCATACCTGGTATGAATCCCACTTGGTCATGGTGAATTTTTTTTTTTATATTTTTT
Organism: Trichechus manatus latirostris; assembly: GCF_000243295.1. NCBI lineage: Eukaryota > Metazoa > Chordata > Mammalia > Sirenia > Trichechidae > Trichechus > Trichechus manatus. The sequence goes on along the minus strand of NW_004444055.1, from coordinate 7,280,285 downwards.
TTGAATTCTATTGGCTAGAATTTTGTCAAGGATTTTTGCCTCTATGTTCATGAAGGATATTGGTCTGTAATTTTCTTTTTTTGTGGTGTCTTTGCCTGGCTTTGGTATCAGGGTTATGCTGGCTTAATAGAATGAGTTTGGGAGTAGTCCATCGTTTTCTATGCTCTGAAATACCTTTAGTAGTAGTGGTGTTAACTCATCTCTGAAAGTTTAGTAGAATTCTCCACTGAAGCCGTCAGGGCCAGGGCTTATTTTTGTTTTTGTTGGGAGTTTTTTAATTACCTCTTCAATCTCTTATTTTGTTATAGGTTTATTTAGTTGTTCTTCCTCTGTTTGTGTTAGTTTAGGTAGGTAGTGAGTTTCTAGAAATCTGTCCATTTCCTCTAGGTTTTCAAATTTGTTGGAGTACAATTTTTTTCATAGTATTCTGTTATGATTCTTTTTAATTTCAGTTGGATCTGTTGTGATATTGTCCACCTTATTTCTTATTCTGATTATTTGCTTCCTCTCCTGTTTTTCTTTTGTCATTTTAGTCAAAGGCTTATTGATTTTGTCAATCTTTTCAAGGAACTGGCTTTTGGTCTTGTTAACCATTTCAATTGTTTTTCTATTCTCTATTTCATTAAATTCTGCTCTAATTCTTATTATTTCCTTTCTTCTGGTGCTCATGGGTTTCTTTTGTTGCTCTCTATTTGTTCGAGTTGTAGGGTTAATGTTTTGATTTTGGCCCTTTCTTCTTTTTGAATGTGTGCATTTATTGCTATAAATGGACCTCTGAGCACTGCTTTTGCTGTGTCCCAAAGGTTTTGGTAGGATGTGTTTTCATTCTCGTTTGATTCTATGAATTTCTTTATTCTGTCCTTAATTTCTTTTGTAACCCAGTAGTTTTTGAGCAAGGTGTTTGTTCAGTTTCCATGTATTTGATTTTTTTCCTTGCTTTTTCTGTTGTTGATTTGTACTTTTATGGCTTTATGGTCAGAAAAGATGCTTTGTAATATTTCGATGTTTTGGATTCTGTTAAGGCTTGCTTCGTGGCCTAACATGTGGTCTATTCTGGAGAATGTTCCATGTGCATTGGAAAAGAAAGTATACTTGGCTGCTGTTGGGTGGAGTGTTCTCTACATGTCTATGAGATCAAGTTGGTTGATTGTGGCATTTAGATCTTCCGTGTCGTTATTGAGCTTCTTTCTGGATGTTCTGTCCTTCACCGAAAGTGGTGTGTTGAAGTCTCCTACTATTAATGTGGAGCTGACTATTTCTCTTTTCAATGCTGTTAGTTTTTTTTTTTTTTAATGTATTTTGGAGCCCTGTTGTTGGGTGCATGAATATTTATTATGGTTATGTCCTCATGGTGTATTGACCCTTTAATCGTTATGTAGTGTCCTTCCTTATCCTTTGTGGTAGATTTTGCTTTAAAGTCTATTTTGTCAGAGATTAATATTGCCACTCCTGCTCTTTTTTGAGTGTCGTTTGCTTGATATATTTTTTTCCATCATTTGAGTTTTAGTTTGTGTCTTTAAGTCTAAGGTGTGTCTCCTGTAGGCAGCATATAGATGGATTGTGTTTTTTTATTCATTCTGCCATTCTCTGTGTCTTTATTGGTATATTTCGTTCATTTACATTCAGTGTAATTACTGATAGGTATGAGTTCAGTGCTGTCATTTTGATGTGTTTTTTTTGTGTGTTGTTGTCAGTTTCTTTGTTCCACTTAATTTTCTGTGCTGAGTCGCTTTTCTTTATGTATTTTCTTTTCATGTTTTTCACTGTTGTTGATTTTGTTTTTGCTGAGTCTTTATGTTTTTCTTGTTTTTTGTTTTGAGGTGTAGGATTGTTAGTTTCCTTTGTGGTTACCTTAATATTTACCCCTATTATTCTAAGTTTAAATCAATATTTTACTTCTTGATATCACCTTGACTACCTCTTCATATGAAAGTTGTATGGCTACATTATTTAGTCCCTCTTTTTGTTTTAATGTTGTCATCTTGTATAGATTGACATCTCTGTTTCCCTGTTTTTAGTGTTAAATTATTTTTGTGACTTCCCTATCTGGGTTGATATGTGGTTGCTGTGTCCTTTGTTCTAGTTTTGGGTTGTTATGTGATGTTATTGATTTTCTAACTGGAGGACTCCTTTTAGTATTTCTTGTAATTTGGGTTTGGTTTTTACGAATTCACTAAACTTCTGTTTATCTGGAAATGCCCCAATTTCGCTATCATAGTTGAGAGACAGTTTTTCTGGATATATAATTCTTGGCTGGCAATTTTTTTCATTCAAGGCTGTATATGTGTCATCCCATTACCATCTTGCCTGCATGGTTTCTGCTGAGTAGTCAGAGCTTAGTCCTATTGACTCTCCTTTGTAGGTAATTTTTCATTTATCCCTAGCCGCTCTTAAAATTCTCTCTTTATCTTTAGTTTTGGCTAGTTTGATTATAATATGTCTCGGTGACTTTCTTTTGGTATCTACCTTGTGTGAGGTTTGACGAGCTTCTTGGATAGATATCTTCTCATCTTTCACTGTATCAGGGAAGTTTTCTGCTAGCAAATCTTCAACAATTCTCTGTATTTTCTGTTAACGTCCCCTCCTTTTCTAGTACTTTAATCGTTCATAGGTTATTCCTCTCGATAAAGTCCTACATAATTCTTAGAGTTTGTTCATTTTTTTAATACTTTTATCTGATTTTTCCTCAAATAAATTGGCACCAAGTGCTTTATCTTCAATCTCACTAATTCTGACTTCCATTGTCTCAATTCTGCTCCTATGACTTTCTGTTGAGTTGTCCAATTCTTAAATTTTATCATTAATCTTTTCGATTTCTGTTTGTTGTTTCTCTATGAATTCTTGCAGCATCTTAAATTTGTCATTATTCTCTTGTATAACTTTCTTAAATTCCTCTGTTGCTTTTTCTTTGCGTTCCTTGGCTTGGTCTGTGTTTTGCCTGATCTCCTTCCTGATCTCTTGAAGAGTCTGGATATTAATCTTTTGAATTCTACCTCCAGTAATTCCACAAAGTTATCTTCCTCCGGGAGGCTTCTCCAATCTTTGTTTTGGTGGTTTGCTGAAACCATCATGGTCTGCCTCTTCATGTGATTTGTTATTGACTGTTGTCTCTGAGCCATCAATAAATTGTTATATTTATTTATTTAATGTTTGCTTACTGTGTCCTAGCTTCTTGTTTTGTTTTGATATGCCCAAATAGGCTAGTCGTGTGAGTCACTTTGATTACTGACATCTTTGAAGCTCATGTCCTGTCACCAGGTGGTTAGAGCTGTTACTATGTATGTGAGCTCAAGAGTCCCTTTACTTTTCTTGTGCGGATTCAGCTCAGGTGTCCAGGTCATCAGTCGAGTGTGTGGTGCATGCTCTCACCCACAGTCTCCAACAGGCAGGGGTGATTGGATTAGGCACAGGTATCAGGCTGCAATAGGGGGTCATGTGCTGTTCATGGCAGGGGACTGACAGCTGTCCCTGAGTGCCTGGATGGCGTGTCCCTGTTCCCTATCAGGGAACGTAGGTGGGTGGATTTTGTAGCCAGACTTTGGGCACCCAATGCTGTTGACTGTAAGGAGTGGGAGGCACCACTTATTCTCAGACCCCTGTCGTGGCTAGGTGGGGTGGGTAGATCCACCAGTCCTCAGGCCCATGATGTAGGTAGGTGAGGACTCTGTTTAATGGGTAGGGTGACATCAAATGCCACAAATCTGCCACTCCCCCTTAGCTGTTGCAGTTGAAAATAGGCTTCAGGTATATATCCTGTTGTACTGTGCTAATGAGGGCCTATGTTGTTGAAATGGGCCCACACAGGTCTAGGCAGGGGTGAAAGGCATTCAAAGTCTGTGGACTCCTTATGCCTGTGCCTAGTCAAAGGGGGTATCCTTGCCCTAAGTTCCTGGCTTAGGGGAGCTGGCAGATTATTTTTTCTAGTTTGTTAATTTGTTCCCTCTGCAAAGCCGGGAGAATTACTTGGGGTGCAGGATGAGTCCTACTTCCTGCCCAGGGGGTGCAGCAATCGCTGAAGCCAGACCAGGACCTGGAATAGAGCAGGGAGGGGCAGGTAAATGGGAGAGAGGTACTTCCCAGAGGGAGGAAGGGTTTTTTTTGGTCTCGCATGGTAGATTAGATGCTTGTACTTAACTTTCACTGATTCAGTGCTGCTTCTCCCTCGTTCCAGAGGCTTGAGCAGGCTCTCTGCTACTCACTTTCTCCCTATATGGAAATATGTCCTGAGCACTACTGCCTGCCTCAGCCCGCGCACGCCAGCCTATCCAGCCTGCCGGGTGCAGGCCAGGTCAGGTCTGGCAAATTCTCGCTGCTTCTAAACTGTCTCTCCCTCCCCCTGCCACTCAGTCCAACTCATCAACTTTGTCTTTGATGTTCAGGGCTCCTATATTGTTATATATAATCAATTCACTTGTTTTTTCAGGTCTTTTGTGTAAGAAGGACCACAGGAAGTATCTGACGACTCCACCATCTTGGCCCTGCCTCTAGGTCCTTGTCTCTTTTGAGTTTTTGCTCCTGGGTGATCTTCACGTGGCTTGGAATCCGTTTCCCTATCTCTGCTTCTTACCTTTCTTGTTTCTATCTCAAAAGAGACTGAATTCAGATACACCTGACACTTATCTTGCCTCATTAGTATAACAAGGCAACCCATTCCCAAATGGAATTATAACCACATGTTTTTTGGGGACACAGTTTAATCCATAATAAACAATAACTTCCTTTATAGAAATTTGTAGAACCTATGAAGGAGTCCTACAGAATCCCTGGAAGTGCATGCACTCAAAGTCTCTCCCTAGGTGGGATAACATTCAAAACTACTTTGTAAACTGTAAAACACTAAACAAATGTATTCTGATTCTCCTGGGCCTCGTCTTTCCCCAGGCCTTCCTCCAGGAGCCAGTGCTTCTTAGGCACAGTGGAGCCCATGATCCTAGTTGGAACCTTTTTGGGGGAAGTAACAAGCTGGCGCTATGTTGGTTAACAGTTCGTGAGTACTCAGCTGTTTATGTCGAAGACATGAACATGAGCCAGCAGATTGTTTTTTTTTCTCTTTTTAAATCAGTGTGCAGCGTTTTCTTCCTCCCCCGACCCATAGCCTCCCTGAGTGCCCCCAAAACAGCTTCTCTACGCTGCAAGAAACAACGAAGGATCTTGCAAACAGATACTTCTGCCTGACGACTATTGCTCATGAATTGAAACAAGCCCTCTATTAAAGGTGACTAATAAACCATTTTTCAAACTGATCTACTCTATTTTGTCCCTGCAAAGCCTGAGACAGCTTGTGGGAAAGTTCTGTTGTCTCCAGGAAGTAGGGTAGAAAAGTTTGGGTAGTAGGAGTTATAAACAGTCTGTGCTTTCTGTAAGAATTCGTGTGTGGATCATGAATCTATATTAACTGTTCTTGAACAGATACCTATTTTTCAGCCTGCATTCATTGAAGCATCCACTAGACAGATTTTTTTTTTTTTGAGCTTGTCTGTAGCCTGAGGCCCCAAGATGGAGGAGCTACCTGACCCTGAGAAGCTTAGGTGTAAATTTCCTAAGTTATTGCCTGTGTAAGGGCAAATGCACTGCATGGTGTAAACGGTTGGTGGTTCAAGTCCACTCAGAGGTGCCTCAGAAGAAAGGCCTGGTGGTCTACTTCAGAAAAACTAGCCATTGAAAACCCTATGGAGCATAGTTCTACTCTGACACACATGGGGTCACCAAGAGAGAAAATCAGCTGGAGGGCAACTGGTTTAAGAGCAAATGCAATTGAAAAATAAGAAAGAGACTCCCCTTCCCCCCTTTTATTGAGCATTCACTTTAGAAGACTTGTAAATTATTTCCGTCTTTGAAAAGTATGTAAACCTAGGATGTTTCCTCAAAGATGTGTAAGCCATCTCTTTTCAACTGTTATCATCAAGAAAGATCCTGCACTCCTACCTCCCAGTTTCCTGGGAGGAGATGAGCACAACTTCATGTGGCACAGGGTTCCAAATTGCAAACCAATCTCTGGCCATAAAGATGCTAAAAAATTAGCAATTTTATATCCACTTAGTTACACAATGAAACCTGTGAGAGCCGGAACTCAATGGACTGCCTTGTTTTTCTGGGTCTCACAAGTTTTCAGCCTTTGACAAGTTGCAGTCTTACCATTTTTCTATGGCTCATTTTAGTGGAAAATATCTGCGTTTTCCTACTGACAAGTTTCCATTTTACAGAGGTTCTGGCTTTGGCAGGTTCTACTGTATAAAAGAGTAAGACTTGTTTCTGTCTTTGCAATCTCTTCAGCAGATTACCTGTAATTTATCAAATCTTGGTTTAATGCGTATTCAATAATAGTTTTCTTTCTCTTCTACATTTGTGGAGAAGTTTTCTAGGCTAGGAGCAGATTTTGTTTTTAATTATTTTTCCCCGACACCTGCAGGGTAAATAGTACTTTCACGCATCACGTTCTACCCATCCACCACCACCACCCCTAGTTGCCATCAAGTCAATTCTGACTCCTGGCAAACCTATGTGTGTCAGAGTAGAACTGTGCTCCATAGGGTTTTCAGTGGCTGAATTTTCTGAACTAGATTGCCAGGACTTTCTTCCCAGAACCTCTGGATGGACTCAAATCTCCAACCTCTCAGTTAGCAGCAGACCACATTAACCGTTTGCTCTGCACAGGGACTCCAGAGAAGGAGCAGGGGCGGTAAAATAGTGTTATAGGGAGTAAGCCATTATCTTAAGACGGAGCTCCTCTAACTCCTTCAGCACAGCACTTGGGCTTGTTTTTCCCCATATAACAATGCAAAGGCACTTGCAGTTCGTGTCCCAGAAGGTACTGAATAGAAACAGAGACTGTGAAAAGAAACATGGAAGACAGCAAGGCCTGGAGAAGAGCTAAAAAAGATTAACTAGCTAAGAGTTCTGCCTAGGATTGTTCAGCTTAGTGAAGCCATTTGGCCACTGTAATCATTTATTTAATACCATGGTCTAGCATCTTTTTACTGAGTTTTGAGTGTATGATACCGTTCTTGATCTGCATTTTCGAGTATCAAGGAACTTTGAATCCCTTTTATATTAAAAAAAAAAAGTTGCTATTGATACAATTCTGACTCATAGAGATACCCCCATATGTTGCGCTTCATAAGGTTTTCAAGGTTTTTGGAAGCAGATTGCCAGGCCTTTCTTCTGAGGCACCTCTGACTGTTGAAATTAATAAGTAGGATTATTTTGTGTTTTGAATAGGTAACACATTCAAAATTCAAAAGGTAGAAGAGTATACAGTAAAAAGTCTCCCTTTTGTCCCTGTTCTCCACTGGCCCACCACCCCTCCCCTGAAGAAATTGATTTAATTAGTTTTGTAGGTTATCCTTATTTTGTCCATATTTTATGCATATGGTAAATAGGATTCTTATCTAGCCTTCTAACTTAAGAATAAATCCCATTTCAACCCTGTGTCAACTTGTCCTTCTAGAGTATATCCTGTTCTACAGGGTTTACATGAATCGGAAGCTCAGAATTTATTTTCTGGATGAGTATAGTATGAGCTGTTCTTAAGGGGGGAAAACAGGAAAAGCAATTGGGAGAGACATGGAAAAGAAAAATATATATATATCTTGCGTGTGTGAATTTTTTATTGTGCTTTAGGTGAAAGTTAACAGAGCAAATTAGTTTCCCATTCAATAATTTGCATATAAAGTGTTCCATGACATTGGTTGCATTCCCCTTAATATGTCAGCACTCTCCCCATCTCTGCCCTAGGTTTTGTGTTTCCTTTTGTCTGAATTTTCTACTCCTTCCTGGCTTTTCATCTTTGCTTTTAGGCAAATGTTGTCCTTTTAATCTCATGTAATTGTTCTAAGGAACACATTCCTCTTGGGTACTATTTTTTATTTTATGGGGCTCTCTATTGTTTGGCTGAAAGGTGGACTCTGGGAATGGCTTCAGTTCCAGGTCAGAAGGGTGTCTTAGGTCCATAGTCTTGGGATGGGGGTATCCTCTATTTTTTGTCAGACCAGTAAGTCTGATCTTTTTTGTGTTTGATTTTTTGTTCTACATTTTGCACCTGCTGTGTCTGGGATCCTCTGTTGTAATCCCAGTCAGAGCAGTCTGTAGTGGTAGTTGGGCACCATCTAGTTTTTCTGGACCTGGTACTGTGTAGGCTGTGATTCATGTGGTCTATTAGTCCTTCATACTAATGCTTCCTTGAGTCTTTAGTTTTCTCCACACACCTTACCTCCAGATGGAAAGAGACCAATAGTTGTATCTTAGATGACTGCTTGCAAGCTTTTAAGACCCCAGACACTACTCACCAAAGTAGGATGCAGAACATTGTCTTTATGAACTATGTTGTGCCAATTGACATAGATGTCCCCCAGGTTTACTGTCCTTCAACTCCGAGCCTAGGAACTCTATCTTGCAAGGTGTTTGGTTATGTCTAAGAAGTTTCTATGACTGTGCCCCTTCTGTGCTCTGTTGTCTATTTAATATATATACAGCACCTGTAGTTGCGTATGTAGAAATACCCACAGCTAAACATATATATGCATGAGAGCGTGCTCCCTTATGCCCTCCCACACCTATTTAGCATACCTATCTACCTATATATCCATTCCTAGATTATTGTATGTTAATATTATTGTTGCAGGATTGTCTATGTTACAGTAATTATTATAGTTGCCCTTTATTTTTGTGTTCCTCTCAGTGTCTTCCTTTGCCTTGGTCATGTTGTGCCAACTTTCCCCATATTGTGTATTGCCTTTTCCTTAACCAATATTAACACGTGTCTTCTATTTAGTTGGTAAGTTTTCCTCCCGTCCTTGATAACCATTAAAGAATATTTTTGTTTTCCTGTCTGTAAACGTTTGTTTTTTTTTTTAATAGTGATCTCATACAATTTTTGTCCTTTTATGATTGACTTATTTCACTCAGAGCCCTGGTGGCACAGTGATAAAGCGTTCAGCTGCAAACCAAAAGGTTGGCAGTTCGAATCCACCAGCCGCTCCTTAGAAATCCTATGGGGCAATTCTACTCTGTCCTATAGAGTCGATATGAGGGAGAATTGACTTGACGGCAATAGGTTATTTCACTCAGCATAATGTCCTCCAAATTCATCCATGTTGTCAGATGTTTCACAGATTCGTCATTGTTCTTCATTGTTGCATAGTAGTGCATCGTATAATGTACCACAGTTTGATTCATCCGTTTATAGGCACTTAGGTTGTTTCCGTCTTTTTGCTATTGTGAATAATGCTTCAATGAACGTGGGTGTGCGTACGTCTATTCATGTCACAGCTCTTATTTCCTTAGGGTATATACCTAGGAGTGGGATTGCTGGGTCATATAGTATTTCTATTTCTAGCTTTTTTTTTTTTTAATTTTATTGTGATTTAGATTAAAGTTTGCAGAGCAAATTGGTTTCTGGTTAAACAGTTAATACACAAATTGTTTTGTGACATTGGTTGCCAATCCTGCAATATGTCAACACTCAACTGTTCTGCACCCCAGGTTCCCTGTTTTCATTCGCCCAGTTTTCCCATCCCTTCCTGCCTTCTAGTCTTAGCCTTTGTGCTGGTGTGCCCATTAGTCTCGTATACATGAATGAACTATAAACCACGTCCCTCTTGTGGGTTATTGTTGGCCCTATAGACCTGTGTAATCTTTGGCTGAAGGGTCAACCTCAAGAGTGACTTCAGTACTGAGTTAAAAGAGTGTCCAGGGACGTGCTTTCAGGGTTTCTCTAGTCTCTGTCAGACCAGCAAGCTTGGTTTTGTGTGTGTGAATTTGAATTTTGTTCTACATTTTTTCCTCCTCTGTCTGGGACCCTCTATTGTGATCTGTGCCAGAGCAGCCGGTGATGGCAACCAGGCACCATCTAGTTGCTCTGGGCTCAGTCTGGTGGAAGTTGTGGTCCACTAGTGCTTTGGACTAATCTTTCCTTGTATCTTTGATCGTCTTCATCCTCCTTTGCTCCAGCTGGGATGGGACCAGTAGATGTATCTTAGATGGCCGCTCACAGGCTTTTAAAACCCCAGTTGCTACTCACCACAGTCAGATATAGAATATTTTCTTAATAGACTATATTACACCAATTAAGCTAGATGTCCCCTGAGATTATTGTCCCCAGCCCTCAGCCCAGTAGCTCAGATGTGTCTGTGAAGCTTCTGTGACTTTGCCCTGGTCTATTTCTAGTTTTTTAATGAAGCACCATACCATTTTCCATAGTGCTTGTACCATTTTACATTTCCACCAGCAGTGTATAAGACTTCCAGTCTCCCCACAACCTCGCCAACATTTGTTATTTTGTTTTTTTGATTAGTGCCATTATGGTTGGAGATTATATTTCATTGTACTTTTGATTTGGAGCTCTCTAATGGCTAAAGATAGTGAGCATTTCTTCATGTGTTTGTTAGCCTCCTGAATGTCTTCATTGGTGAAGTATCTGTTCATAATTTTGCCCATTTATTAATTGGATTGTTTGTCTTTTTGTTGTTGAATTGTTGTTTTCTATGGAATTTAGAGATTATACCCTTGTCGGATATGTCATAGCCAAATTTTTTTTTCACAGTCTATAGGGTCTCTGTTTATTCTTTTTCTGAAGGCTTTTGATACGCATAAGTGTTGAGTTTTTAGGAGGTCCAACTTATTTAGTTCATTTCTGCTGTTTGTGCATCTTTGTTATGTTTGTTATTCCATTTATGCCATATATTAGGGCCCCTAATGGAAACCCTGGTGGTATAGCGGTTTAGAGCTACGTCTGCTAACCAAAATGTCAGCAGTTTGAATCCACCAGGTGCTCCTTGAAAACTCTATGCGGCAGTTGTACTCTGTCCTATAGGGTCACTATGAGTCGGAATTGACTCTATAACAATGGGTTTGTTTTTTTTGGGTTAATGTTGTCCCTATTTTTTCTTACATCATCTTCATAGTTTTAGGTTTTATACTTGAGTCTTTGATGCATTTTGAGGTAGTTTTTGTGTATGGTGTGAGTTATGGGCTCTGTTGCATTTTTGTACAGACGTCTAGTTTTGCCAGTAACATTTGTTAAAGAGATGGTCTCTTCATTTAATGGACTTTGGCCTTTTGTTGAAGATGAGCTGTCCATGTTGTTGTTAGGCACCGTTGAGTGGGTTCTGACCCTATGAACAACAGAACGAAACACTGCCCAGTCCTGCGCCATCCTCACAATCATTGTTACGCTTCCGCCCACTGTTGCAGCCACTGTGTCAATCCATCTCATTGGGGGGCTTCCTCTTTTTCACTGACCCTCTGTTTTACCAGGCATGATGTCCCTCTCCAGGGACTGATCTCTCCTGACAACATGTCCAAAGTATGCAAGACCTAGTCTCGCCATCCTTGTTTCTAAGAAGCATTCTGGTTGTACCTCTTCCAAGACAGACCTATTCGTTCTTTGGCAATCCACAGTATATTCAATATTCTTCACCAACACCACAATTCAAAGGCATCACTTCTTCTTCCATCTTCCTTATTAACTGTCCAGCTTTTGCATGCGTATGAGGTGACTGAAAACACCATGGCTTGGGTGAGGTGCACCTTAGTCCTCAAGGTGACATTTTTGCTTTTCAGCACTTTAAAGAGGTCTTTTGCAGCAGATTTGCCCAGTGCAATGCAGCTTTTGATTCCTTTTTTTTTTAATTGTACTTTAGGTGAAGGTTTACAAAACATATAGTATCTCATTAAACAGTTAGTACACATATTGTTCTATGACAATGCTTAACAACCCCATGACATGTCAACACTGCCCCTCCTCAACCTTGGGTTCCCTATTACCAGCTTTCCCTTCCCTTCCTGCCTTCTAGTCTTTGTCCCTGGACTGTTGTGCCCCATTAGTCTCGTTTTGTTTTATGGGGCTGTCTAAACTTTGGCTGAAGGGTGAACCTCTAGAGTGACTTCATTACTGAGCTAAAAGGGTGTCTGGGGCCATACTCTTGGGGTTCTCGAGTCTCTGTCAGGGCAGTAAGTCTGGTCTTCTTTTGTGAGTTAGAATTTTGTTCTACATTTTTCTGCAGCTCTGTCTGGGACCCTCTGTCGTGATCCCTGTCAGAGCAGTCAGTGGTGGTACCCTGGCACCATCTAGCTGTGCTGGACTCCGTCTGATGGACGCCGTGGTAGTTGTGGTCCATTAGTCCTTTGGACTATTCTTTCTCTTGTATCTTGTTTTCTTCATTCGCCTTTGTTCCCAAAGGGGTGAGACCAGTGGAGTATCTTAGATGGCTGTTCACAGGCTTTTAAGACCTGAGGTGCTACTCACCAAGGCAGAGTGTAGAACATTTTCTTTATAAACTGTGTCATGCCAATTGAGCTAGATGTTCCCCAAGACCATGGTCCCCACAGCCCTCCACCCAGAAAATCGGTCTATCATAGAGTTTGGATATGTCTATGGAGCTTCCAAGACCTTGCCTTGTACAAGTTGTGCTGACTTGCCCTGTATTGTGTACTGTCTTACCCTTCACCACAGTTACCACTTATCTATTGTCTATTTAGTATACCACCCCCCACCATCCCTCATAGCCAACAAAGATTGTTTCTTTTTGTGTAAACCTTTTCATGAGTTTTTACAGTAGTGCTCTCATACAATATTTGTCCTTTTGTGATTGACTTATTTCACTCAGCATAATGTCCTCCAGTTTCATCCATGTTATGAGATGCTTCACAGATTCACCATT
>NW_004444055.1:7230034-7266328 GCF_000243295.1 Trichechus manatus latirostris | reverse complement strand
TGTATCTAAGTGTTTGTCTTCAATTTCGCTGATCCTATCTTCCCTTGTTTCAAGCCTGCTCCTCAGCTCTTCTATGACAGTCCATTTCTAAAATCTTGTTGTGTATCTTTTGGATTTCTAATTGTTGTTTTTGTATGATTTCTAGTTGTGAATTTATTTTGGCATTTTGTTCCTGTATTGTTTTCCTGAATTCTTCCATTTTTTTTGTCTGTATTTTCCATGAATTTGTCTATTTTCCTCATTTTTGTCTGCTTTTTGCTACAACTCTTGGAGAGCTCTGAATGCTAGAGATTTGAATTCCCTGTCAGGTAGTTCTAGTTCCTTTTCTTTTACTGGAAAGTCATCTGGTGTTTTATTTTGGATGCCTACTGGAACCATCCTGTCCTGTTTGTTTTATATGTTTTGATGTTGTCTGGTCTCCTTGGGACATTCAGTAGTTATTTTCCTTGTTTATTGATTGCAGATTTGTTAGCTTTGTCCTGCTTTTTTGTTTTATTTGGTTATGTCTGAGCAGGTGGGCTGTGCATTCTTTGTTTGCTAGTCTGTGGGCACGATAATTTTCACCTCTTTTTCCAATGGGCAGGGTCAGTCTCTCAGGTATGGTACAGCAGGGCAAGTCCAGCTGAAGGGGAGTTGCTGTGATTGGTTGTTTGTGGCACATACCAGGGCTGACAGGACGGGCCAGGGATCAGTGCAGGACAGGTTCTGGTAGGCTGTGCCTGTGCTGCTCAGGGATGTGATGCTCAGAGCATGGTGCAGGTAGGCAGGACGGAGGAGGGAGACTGTGATGTGTGGAGCTAAGCTGGGTATGGGAAGGAGGAGAGAGAGGAGAGAGGAAAAGGAGCCAAAAACATACAAACAAATAAAAAAGAATGCTAAGGGAGCTTGCTGTTTGAGTGGAGAGATGAGAGACTGAGAAATGGAGAAAACAAAAAGAAAAAAAAAAGAGTAAAGGAAGAAATGAATAAAAAAGTATTTAAAAAAAAGAAAAGCCCCCAGGGATCCAACCAGTGCAGCTTTGAGGACTGGAAAGTTGCTCCCAGGCCATGAAGTACAGCCAGACTAGAAGGGGTAGAGGTGTCACACACTGCCACGTATTCAGGAGACAGGAAGAGAAGGTAAGTATAGAGAGACAATAAACCGAGAAATGTAGAAAGACAGAAAGGGAAAAAGAGAGAAAAGAAAACAAACCAAAAAACAAGAAAAAAGGAATGCCCCCAGGTATTCCACTGCACGGCTGTGCAGACTGAGGGAATAGCTCCCAAGCTGGGCGGTACCACCAGGCTAGAAGGGGCTCCCAAGCTGAGAAAAGAAAAATAAAACAAACAAATAAAAACAAGCAAACAAAAGCCCGGCAATCCCACCAGCATGGCAACAGGGGCTGGGAAGTAGTTCTACAGGTGGGCTGTGTTTCACAGCCTTTCAGGAAGATTAAAGATGTCACATGGAGCCAGGTATTTGAGAGAAAGGAGGGGAAGGTGGTGAAAGGCATGGAAGAAATCAAAAGAAGTGGAAAAAAGCAACACCAGCAACCAACAAATGGCACTCAGGGAACCGGCCAGTGCAGGCAGGTGGAATCCGAGCAGCACAGGACTGAAGCTGGTGCTTACCAGCCAAGAAATTGTGGTCTCAGGAAGCAGAGGAGGCTGAGTAAGAGTGAAGAAGGTTGGGTGTGGGAAAGCATATATCACTGTTTACTTATTGTTCTGTCTCCTGCTGGGAGCTCCATGAAGCTGCTTTCCTGTACTTTCTGTTCGTTGATCTCCAACAGGAGTCCAAGATGGCGGACCCATGCTGTGTTAGCTGATTGGGGACCTCTGCACATATCTCTCCTCACTCTCTGTTCTCTTTCAGTTTCTTATTCCATTCGGTGCTTCGCTGAGTTCTTTATCTCTTCATTTGATACTTAGTGTTTCAGGATTGTCTTTTGTCTCTGTTTGACTCAGTTTTTCGGATCTTTGCTGTGGAGGGACGGTGTGGTGCTTCTGTCTGTAGCACCATGTTGCCTGGAAGTCCTCTTCTGATTTCTTGACTGCTGCTTCCATGGGTGTTGATTGTGGATCCAAGTAAAATGAAATCCTTGACAACGTCAATCTTTTCCCCATTTATCATGGTGTTGATTATTGGTCCAGTTGTAAAAATATTCACTTTCTTTATGTTGGGGTATAATTCTGTGGTCTTTGATCTTTATCAATAAGTGCTTCACGTCCTCTTCACTTTCAGCACGTAAGGTTGTGTCATCTGCATAATGCAGGCTGTTAATGAATCTTACTCCAATCCTGATGCCTTGTTCTTCTTTATAGAGTCCAGCTTCTCAGATTCTTTGCTCAGCATATAGACTGAATAGGTATGGTAAAAGGATACGACCCTGATGCACACCTTTCCTGACTTTAAACTATGAAGTATCCCCCTGTTCTGTGCGAACAATTGCCTCTTGATTTCTGTACAGGTTCCTCATGAGCACAATTAAGTGTTCTGGAATTCCCATTCTTCACAATGTTATACATCATTTGTTATGATCCACACAGCTGAATGCCTTTGTATAGTCAATAAAGCACAGGTAAACATCCTTCTGGTATTCTCTGCTTTCAGGCAGGATCCATCTGACATCAGCAATGATATCTCTGGTTCCAGGTCCTCTTCAGAATCCAGCCTGAATTTCTGGCAGTTCCCTGTCAATATACTGCTGCAGCCACTTTTGAATGATCTTCAGCAAAATTTTACTTGCCTGTAATATTAATGATATTGTTTGATAGTTTCTGCATTCAGTTGGATCACCTTTCTTGGGAATAGCCATAAATATAAATCTCTTCCAGTTGGTTGGCCAGGTAGCTGCCTTCCAAATTTCTTGGCATAGATGTGTGAGCACCTTCAGCATTGCATCCGTTTGTTGAAACATCTCTCTTGGTATTCTGTCAATTCCTGGAGCCTTGTTTTTTGCCAGGGCCTTCAGTGGAGCTTGGACTTCTCCCTTCAGTACTATGTGTTCCTCACCATACGCTTACCTCTTGAAATGGCTGAAAGTAGACCAATTCTTTTCGGTATAATGACTCTGTATTCCTTCCATCCTCTTTTGATACTTCCTGCGTCGTTTAATATTTTCCCCATAGAATCCTTCACTATTGCAACTCGATGCTTGAATTTTTTCTTCAGTTCTTTCAGCTTGAGAAATGCTGAGTGTGTTCTTCCCTTTTGATTTTCTATCTCTAGCTCTTTGCACATGTCATTATAATACTTTACTTTGACTTCTTGAGCTGCCCTTTGAAATCTTCTGTTGAGTTCTTTTACTTCATCATTTCTTCCTTTTACTTTAGTTACTTGACCTTTGAGAGCAAGTTTCAGAGTCTCTTCTGACATCCATTTTGGTCTTTTCTTTCTTTCCTGTCTTTTCAATGACCTCTTGCTTTCTTCATGTATGATGTCCTTGATGTCATTCCACAATTCGTCTGGTTTTTGGTTATTAGTGCTCAACTTATCAAATCTATTCTTGAGATGGTCTCTAAATTCAGGTGGGATATACTCAAGGTCATAATTTGGCTCTCATGGACTTGTTCTAATTTTCTTCAGTTTCAACTTGAACTTGCATATGAGCAGTTGATAGTCTGTTCCGCAGTTGGCCACTGGCCTTGTTCTGACTGATGATATTGAGCTTTTCCAATGTCTCTTTCCACAGATGCAGTTGATTTGATTCCTGTGTATTTCATCTTGTGAGGTACACGTGTATAGTTGCTGTTTATGTTGGTGAAAAAAGGCATTTACAGTGAAAAAGTCATTGGTCTTGCAAAATTCTATCATGCGATCTCTGGCATCATTTCTATCACCAAGACCATATTTTCCAACTACCAATTCTTCTTCTTTGTTTCTATCTTTTGCATTCTAATAACCCATAATTATCAATGCATCCTGATTGCATGTTTGATCAATTTCAGACTGCCAAAGCTGGAAAAAATCTTCAATTTCTTCATCTTTGGTCTTAGTGGTTGGTGTGTAAATTTGAATAATAGTCGTATTAACTGGCCTTACTTGTAGGCATATGGATGTTATCCTATCACTGATAGCATTGTACTTTAGTATAGATCTTGACTTGTTCTTTTTTACCATGAATGCAACAAAATTCCTCTTCAAGTTGTCGTTCCCGGCATAGTAGACCATATGATTGTCTGATTCAAAATGGCCAATACCAGTCCATTTCAGCTCACTAATGCCTAGGATATTGATGTTTATGTGTTCCATTTCATTTTTGATGATTTCCGATTTTCTTAGATTCATACTTCCTAATTCCACATTCCAATCATTAATGGATCTTTGCAGCTGTTTACTCTCATTTTGATTCATGCCACATCAGCAAATGAAGGCCTGAAATCTTGACTCCATCCATGTCATTAAGGCTGACTCTACTTTGAGGAGGCAGCTCTTCCCCAGTTGTATTTTAAGTGCTTTCCAATCTGTGGGCCTCATCTTCAGGTACTATATCAGAGAATGTTCTACTGCTATTCATAAGGTTTTCACTGGCTAATTCTTTTCAGAAGTAGTCTGCTGGGTCCTTCTTCTTAGTCTGTAAGCTCAGCTGAAACCTGTCCACCATGGGTGTCCCTGCTGGTATGTGAATACCGGTGGAATAGCTTCCAGTATCACAGCAACAAGCAAGCACCATGGTACGACAAACTGACAGACACATGAGGGAGCTGTCCATACGTGGATGAATTTACACCTGGGTTCTCAACTCTGTTCCACTGGTCTATGTGTCTGTTGTTGTACCACTACCAGGCTGTTTTGACTACCATGGCTGTATAGCAGGTTCTGAGATCGGGTAGTGTGAGGCCTCCTACTTTGTTATTCTTCTTCAATAATGCTTTACTTATCTGGAGCCTCTTTCCATATAGTGATTAGTTTTTTTCATATAATTAAAGAATGCTTTTGGAATTTGAATTGGGATTGCATTATGTCTACATATTGCTTTGGTGGTATTGACATTTTCACAATGTTAAGTGTTCCTATCCATGAGCATGGTATGTTTTTCCATTTATGTAGGTCTTTCTGGTTTCTCAAAGTAGCTTTTTTTAGTTTTCTTTGTATAGGTCTTTTACATCCCTGGTTAGATTTATTGCTAAGTATTTTATCTTTTGGGGGGTATTGTGAATGGTATTGTCTTCCTGATTTCCTTTTTTAAGCTCTCTTTGTTGGTGTAGAGGAACCCAACTGATTTTTGTATGTTGGTCTTGTATTCTGCTACTTTGCTGAATCCTTTTATGAGTTCCAGTAGATTTCTTGTGGAATCTCTGGGATTTCCTATGTGTAGGATCATATCGTCTGCAAATAGGGATAGTTTTACTTCTCCCTTACCAATCTGAATGCCCTTTATTTCCTTTTCTTGCCTTATCTCTAGCTAGGACTTCCAGTACAATGTTGAATAAGAGTGGTGATAAAGGGCATCCTTCTCTGGTTCCTGTTCTCAAGAGGAATGCTTTCAGTCTCTCTCCATTGAGAATAATGCTGCCTGTTGGTTTTGTATAAATGCCCTTTATTATGTTGAGATATTTCCCTTCTAATTGTATTTTGCTGTGAGTTTTTATCAGGAATGGGTGTTGGACTTTAACAAATGTCTTTTCCATGTTGATTGAGATGATTGTGATTCTTTTGTTTTATGTGGAGGATTACGCTGATTGATTTTGTAATTTTGAACCATCATTGCATATGTAGTATGAATCCCACTTGGTCATGATGTATTATTTTTTTGATATGCTGTTGAACTGTATTGGCTAGAATTTTGTTGAGAATTTTCGTATCTATATTCATGAGAGATACTGGTCTGTAATTTTTTTTTTTGTGGTGTTTTTGCCTGGTTTTGGTATCAGTGTTATGCTGGCTTCATAGAATGAATTAAGTAGTAGTCCTTCCTTCTGTAGGCTCTGAAATAGTTTGAGTAGTATTGGCATGAGCTTTTCTCTGAATGTTTGGTAGAATTCTCCAGTGAAGCTATCTGGGCCAGGCCTTTTTTTTGTTTGTTTGGAGTTTTTTTATTTATTTTTTATTATTACCTCTTCAATCTCTTCTCTTGTTACGGGTCTGTTCAGGCTTTTTTTTTTTTAACCTCAGTTTGTGTTAGTTTAGGTTGGTAGTGTGTTTCTAGAAATTTGTCCATTGCCTCTAGGTTCATTGGAGAACAATTTTTCATGGTATTCTATTAAGATCCTTTTTATTTCAGTTGATTCTGTTATAATGTCTTCCATCTCATTTCCTATTTTGGTTATTTGCTTCTTATCCTGCTTTTCTTTTGTCAATTTGACCAGTGGTTTGTTGATTTTATTGGTCCTTTCAAAGAACCAACTCCTGGTCTTGTTTATTATTTCTATTGTTTTTCTGTTCTGTTTCATTTATTTCTGCTCTAAACTTTATTGTTTCCTTTCTTTTGGTGACTGTGGGCTTGTTTTGCTGCTCTCTATTTTTTCAAGTTGTAGCGTTAATATTTTGATTTTAGCCATTTCTTTTTTTTTGGTGTGTGCATTTACTGCTATAAATTGACCTCTGAGCACTGCTTTTGCTGTGTTCCAAAGGTTTTGGTATGCTGTGTTTTCATTCTCGTTTGATTCTAAGAATTTTGTAATTACACGTTTGATTTCTTATATTACTCAGTGGTTTTTAAGCTAGGTGTTACTCAATTTCCATGTATTTGATTTTTTTTCCTTGCTCTTCTTTTATAGCGTTTGTATTGTTTTGATCTGGATTTCATTGAGGCTTGCTTTGTGGCCTAAAATATGGTCTATTCTGGAGAATGATCTGTGTGCATTGGAAAAGAATGTATACTTTGCTGCTGTTGAGTGGAGGGCTCTGTATATCTATGAGGTCAAGATGGTTGGTTGTGGCATTTAGATCTTCTGTATCTTTGTTTAGTTTCTTTCTGGTTGTTCTGTCCTTCTCCAAAATGGTGTGTTTTAGTGTCCTACTATTACTGTGGAATTATTTTTCTTTTCAATGCTGTTAATATTTGTTTTATGTGTTTTGGAGCACTATCATTGGGTACACATGTATTTATTATGGTTACAGTCTCTTGGTGGATTGACCCGTTAATCATTACATAATGATTTCCTTATCTTTTATGGTGGATTTTGCCTTACAGTCTATTTTATCAGTGATTAATATTGCCACTTCTGTTCTTTTTTGGCTATTGTTTGCTTAATAAATTTTTTTCCATGCTTTGAGTTTTAGTTTTTTTATGTCTTTTTGTCTAAGGTATGTCTCCTGTAAACAAGGTATTGATGGGTCATTTTTTAAATCCATTCTGCTACTGTCTCTTTACTGGTGCATTTATGTCATTTTCATTCAGTGTGATTATCAATAGATATGAGTTTATTGCTGCTATTTTGTCATGTTTTGTAGTGTTGATGGTTTCTTCTAAACAGCTTAATTTTCTGTGCTCAGTTCTTTTTGTTTGTGGATTTTTTTCATTTCTTTTGTTGTTAATTTTTTGTTTACTGCATCTTTATATTTTTCTTTTTTTTTTTATTTTGATGGGTAGGTTTGTTAGCTTTCTATGTGGTTACCTTGAAATTCACCTTTATCTTCCTCAGTAAAGCAGTGTTTTATTTCTTGATATTACCTTGACTTCCTCTCCATATATATGTTCTATAACTACACCTTTTACTCCCCTTTTTGTTTTGACATTATCATCATTTACAGATTGATGTCTCTGTTTCCCTGTTTTCAGTCTTTTAGCTTTGTTTTATTTTTGAGAATTCTTTATCTGGGTTTGTATCTTCCTGATGCTGTCTTGGGCCTGAATCTCAGGTTGCTGTCTGATGTTGTTGGTTCTCTGTCGGAAGGACTCTCCTTAATACTTCTTGTAAGGTTGGTCTGTTTTTTACAAATTCCCTTAATTTCTGTATATCTGGAAATGTCCTAATTTCACCATCGTATTTGAGAGACAATTTTGCTGGATATTCAGTTCTTGGTTGTTAATTTTTTTCTTTCAAGGGTTTATGTATGTCATCCTATTGCCTTCTTGACTGCATGGTTTCTGCTGAGTAATCGGAGCTTAGTCTTATTGGTTCCCCTTTGGAGGTGATTTTTCATTTTTTCTGAGCTGTTCTCAGGATTCTTTGTCTTTGGTTTTGGCAAGTGTGATTATGATATGTCTTTGTGACTTTCTTTTGGAGTCTATCCTGGATGGATATTGTTGAGCTTCTTGGATGGATATCTTCTCATCTCTTGTAATATTAGGGAAGTTTTCTGCCAGTAAATCTTTTACAATTCTGTGTGTGTGTGTGTTTTGCCTCTTCCTGTTCTGGAATTGTGATCATGTGTAAATTTTTCCTCTTGGTAGTGTCCCACGTAATTCGTAGGATTTCTGCATTCTTTTTTCCAAATTTTCCTTCAACAAATTGGTGTCAAGTGATTTGTCCCCTATTTCGCCACTTCTGTCATCCATTGGTTCAATTTTGCCCTTTTGTCCTTCTATTGAGTTGCCTGTCTCTGATATTTTATTGTTAATCTTTTAGATTTCTAATTGCTGTTTTTGTACGGTTTCTAATTGTGTATTTTGTCTTTTTGTTCTTGTTTTGTTTTCTTCCATTTTTCTATTGCTTTGTCTGTGTTTTCCTTGATCACTTTCTTGATCACTTGGGAGTACCCTATATGTTAGTCTTTTGAATTCCTTATCAGGTAGTTACATTAACATTCTTCCTCTGGAAGGTTTTCTGGTTGTTTATTTTTGTCACTTGCTGAAGCCATCTTGTCCTCCTTTATGTGATTTGTTATTGGCTTGTCTCTGAGACATTAAAGTGTTATTATATTTATTTATTGTATGTTTGTTTGCTGTGTCCTGATTTTTTGTTTTGATATATTCGAGTATGTAGGGTGTGGGCGTTACTCTGGCTGGTAGTCTAGCTGCACTGGAGCTCTCACCACCTGTTTCCAGATGGGTAGAGCAGTGGCTGGTGTGTTAGTGCAGGTCTCTGTTAGCTGGTCTTGTGGAGCAGCTGAGGATATAACTGGCATTGCTGGTGAGATGATGTGTCTGTACGGCTGGTTGCCTGGGGGTGGATGCAGGGAGTGTTTTCACTAGTCGCTGGGTTGAACGTTACGTGTGCACTGCTGGTTGCCCGGTGGTAGGTGTGAGGGTGACTGGGTTGTTGGTCACAGAGTAGGTGGTACAGAAACTCTGATGGTCTTGCGTGGGCAAGGCAGTGCAGGGGTGGTTGGAGTGAGCACTAGCCTCCGGTTGTGGGGAGTGGTGGTGCGGTGGGTGAGGTAGGGGGGATGCTGTCAGTCCACAGGTGTCCGCTAGGAGGGTGTACCTCTGTTTGCTGGAGTGCTACATGTTAAAGAGTGTGCCTCAGGTCCTTGGGCTCCAGGCACAAGTGGCTGGAGGGAGTATGAGGCACTGCTGGTCTGTGGGCCACCGACATGGGCAGCTGGGTGTAGGAGCAGGCACCACAGGTTGTTGTGCCCCTGGGGCAGTTTGCTGGGCAGAAGAGGGGGTGCTGTCAGTTCCTGGGCACTTGGCACCAGCAGCTAGGCAGAGAAATGGACGCTGCTGGTCTGTAGGCCCTGGCTAAGTTGGCTGAGCTCAAGAGTGGGTGTCACCAGTTTGCGGGCACCCAGCATGGGTGCGTGAGCGAAAGAGGAGGTACTGTTGGACCATGCACTCCTGGAGCAGGTGGGTGGGCGGAAGGGGGTTGCAGCCTGTCCACAGGTTCCTGGTGCAAGTAGCTGGGAGGAGAAGCGGGAACCACCAGGTCGTGGGTCCCTGGTGTGGCTGGGCAGGCGGAAGAGGGGATGCTGCTGGTCCACAGACTCCTAGCACAGGTGGCTGGGTGGAGAGGTGGGCGCCACTGTTCTGTGGGTCCCCGGCGCCAGTAGCCAGGCAGAGAGGTGGACGCTGCTGGTCTGCAGGTCCCTCATGCAAAAAGTTGAGTGAAGGTATGTGTGCTGCTGGTGTGTGGGCTCCCGGCTCAGGTGGCATGGCAGTGACGGGTGCTGCCAGAACGTGATCATGTGCAGGGGGTTATGGTAAAGGGAATGCGGGGTGCACGGCAGGTCTGTGGGCCTCTGGCGTGGGGGACTCATGGGGGCACAGTGGGTGAGGTGAGTGCACTTAACTTTTGCAGGGTGGGGAGCAGTCCTGCCTGGCTCTGGAAATGGGTGCAGAGTTGCTCCTGCTTGGCTGCACCAAGTGATGAGGGCTTTGGCTGGGAATGCTGCTTGCTTTATCTCAATATGGGCGTGATGTGCAGGTTTGACTGGCAGGGCGCCAGTGATCCGTAGTTCTCTGTGTCTACTGTTTTTGTACAGTCTCTCCTTCCACTTGGCACTTGGTCTGATTCTTCAGCCTTGTCTTTGATACTCAGAGTTCCAAAGTTGTCATCTATATTTGATTCACTTGATTTCTCAGGTCCTTGCTGTAAGAGGGATTTTATGAGGCACCTGAATATACCACTATGTTCGACCATCTCTATAACGAAAATATATTTTTTAAAGTGTTAATACTCTAAGAGAATTTTATGCCATCAAACAATCTCTGCCAGACAAGGTTATAATGTCCAGTTCTTAAAATCTGGTTTCCTAAAGAAAACTATACCTGGTTCTATCATGATTACAAAAATAATAGTACTTATGAAGTGCTATGCACTGTTCTAAAAACTTTATATATATCATTAAATGAATAATTGCTTTTATAAGCATCAGCACAAAGCTGGTTCCTATGAGGCGGAGGCTAAAGATGTTCCAGATGTCCAAGTTTTCCAAATTG
Source organism: Trichechus manatus latirostris (assembly GCF_000243295.1). Lineage (NCBI taxonomy): Eukaryota > Metazoa > Chordata > Mammalia > Sirenia > Trichechidae > Trichechus > Trichechus manatus. The sequence continues at coordinate 7,255,581 of NW_004444055.1, read as the reverse complement.
CTGTACCACTCCATCATCTCTAACATCAACTACTACTCCCCTCAGTTCTCTACCTCCCATCTTTGGGTACTGTAATTCACTGCAACGTCTCACAGACCTCACGAACTGCATCAAGGAAATGACTCACATGGTTGTGGAGGATGGCAAGTCCCAAATCTGTCAGTCAGGCATAGGCTTCTCCTGACCTACGTGGCTGCAAGGGCTCACAAGACTAAACCAGCAGGTCAGACCCCAGGCTGCTGGCTCACAAGGCTGTGGAAGCTGGTAAATCAGGTCAGACAACAGGCTGCCCAGAATCGGCAGGTCGGATAACAGGCTGCTGGCTCAAGTCCCAAGAACTGGAGGTCAGATAGTGACCAATCAGACACAGGATGCAGACGCAGAGAGAGAGAGCCCTGCCAAAGCACCTGTATATATTCGTTGGATACAGACCACACCCCAGGGAAGGGCGTAACTTGAGTCATGGTGGGACTTGAGTCAGGCCCTCCTGCAAGGCTGTGACTCAAGATACACCCCACACTAATCCTGCCTCATTAACATGTAAGAAATCTGTTGCCACCAAGTCAGTTCTGGCTCATAGTGGCCCTATAGGACAGAGTAGAACTATCCCCTTAGGCTTTCCCAGGAGTGGCAGGTGGATTTGAACTGCTGACCTTTTGGTTAGCAGTTGAGCTCTTAACCACCGCACCAGCAGGGCTCATTAATATATAGAGGTTAGGATTTACAACACATAAAATGGAGAATAATTACGATAATTACATCAGATTACAAAATGGAGGACAATTATACAATACTGGGAACTGTGGCCTAGTCAAGTTGACATAACCCCAACCATCATAGATTCCATATACCTTATTTGCATAGTCTCACTCAATCATTGTGTGTGATTCACAAAGACCATGGCTAACTGTTGCCATTGGGTTGATTCCTACTCATAGTGACCTTATAGGACAGAGTAGAACTGCCCCATAGGGTTTCCAAGGAGTGGCTGGTGTATTCGAACTGCTGATCTTTTGGTTAGCAGCCAAGCTCTTAACCACTGTGCCACCAGGGTTCCAACTCACCGTACTGCGATCATTTAAAACTGCACAAGAACCGCTTGAAGTAAATACATTTTCTAGGTGAAATAAATGAAGGACGGTAAAGTTAAGCAAAGTGCTGAAATGTTGAAGTTTTCAAACTTGGCTGTGGCTCCAGAGCCCTCAGTCTTAATCTGCATGCTATTTGTCTTCCATTCTAATAGAGAATAGCCAAAAGATGGTACATAGCAATGCTTTTTGATATACGCTTGTAATTCTTATTTATTCAAAATCTTTGGTTCTCAACTTTAGGATCAATCAAAATGACCCAGGATGTTAAAAAGTCAATTCTCAGGCCTGGGCACAGACCTAGAGAATCAGAATCTCTGGGGGGCAGTGCTCCAGGAATGCCTACTTTAACCAGTACCTCAGATTATTTTAATGTTGGTACTTGGTAACCATACTCTGAGATTTGTTGTTCCTGTAGCACTTTGTTTTTCAAAGTTGGCCACAACCATATCTTCCATCACTCATGCTCTGCTAGTTTCTAGCATTTTGCCACTCATTTTTCAAAGGGTAGAGTCCATGTTTCCTACCCTTGAAACTGGGTGGGCTTTTGTGACCAATAAATTACGGCAGGAGTGATGCTATGCATTTCCAAGGTTAGGCCATAAAATGCAATTCAAGCTTCTGATTTTGCTTGCTGCAACACTCACTGTTGGAAGCCAGCCACTCTGCAGTGAGGAAGTCCAAGCTGCCCCAGGGAAAGGCCTACTTGGAGAGGAACTAACATCCAGCACCAACTTGCCAGCCATGTGAGCCATCTTAGAAGCGGATCTTCCAGCCCCTGTGAAGCCAAGCCACACAGGCTAATGCAGCATGGAGCAGAGAACTGTCTTCCCAGGCAAGCCCTGCCCAAATTGCAGATTTGAGAGCTAAAAAAATTATTATTATTGTTTTAATTACTATGTTTGAGATGGTTTGTTAATGCAACAATAGATAAGTAGAACAGTACTCTTTTAATGGAGCCCCTGGGTGCAGACAGTAATGCTGGACTGCTAACCAAAAGGTTAGAAGTTTGAGTCCACCTAGGGGCGCCTTGGAAGAAAAGACTGGTGAAAACCAGCCATTGAAAACCCTATGCAATCTTTAAACCTTAAACCAAAAATATTCCCTGAAGTCTTCTTAAAACTAAGCGATAGTTTAGCTTAACTGGAAAAAAAAAAAAGTCTGCCTTGAGCATTATGCTCTTTTAATAAGTATCTATATGGGATCAAATTGACATCAGCAACTTAAAGGCTTAGATAGGAAACTTAGGGGGCAGTGAATTTATGTTAATGGGAGAAGAACAACTCAGAAAAGGAAGGTGAGAAGGGTCGCATGACTGGAAGGATGTAATGTCACTAAATAATTCATGTACAAACTGTTGAATTGGTGTATGTTTCGCTGTGTATACTCTCAACAACAACAAAAATAAATAAAATTAAAAAAAAAAGAAAACCCTAGGGGCAGTTCTACTGATATCCATGGGGTTGCCACGAGTTGGGGTTAACTTGATAGCAATTGGTTTACCTTCCCCACTTCTTCTAATTATAGAACCACCCATTTTAGACTTTTGATTATTTGAAGTTCTTATTATCAAGTTCTCAATATCAAAATATTGTATTGCTACCTGCTGTCACCGTTCCCCAAATCCAAATCCTTCAGTTCAGTCAGGTGGGGCTCATTATCGCCTCTGGGCCTTAGTTTCACATCTAAAAAGTACTGGTAATAACAGAGCCTACCTGATATGTTTTATAATTGAGATAATCCATATATGCCTAGCACACGTTTCTCTTATACTTATTGGATGTCATGCGTTCGTATTCCCAGTTTCTTTAATGCACTATCCTCCTTTCCCTCCAATCCCCCAGCTCAACGCCATTTCACAGGTTATTTCCTGTGCCTTTCTTACCAAGTCTGTCTGTTAGACTCTTACTACGACTCCACTTCTGCTTTGGGAAGAATTCCCTGAGTTCTCAAGCAGTTAATGCCTCTCTGTGCTCAAACAACACTTGTACAAATTAGAATGAACAAATCTGTCTTGGAAGAAGTACAGCCAGAATGCTCCTTAGAAGCGAGGATGGTGAGACTTCATTTCGCAAACTTTGGACATATTACCAGGAGGGACCAGTCCTTGGAGAAGGACATCATGCTTGGTAGAGGGTCAGTGAAAGAAGACTCTCAATGAGATGGATTAACACAGTGGCTGCAATGATGTGCTCAAGCATAACGATTGTGAGGATGGCACAGGACCCCACAGTGTTTCCCTCTGTTGTACATAGCGTCGCTATGAGTCAGAACCAACTTGTTGGCACCTAACAACACAAACCTCTACTACAGCCCTTAACACACTAGAGTTTAATTGTCTCTCTGCTCCACTGGAATCTTAAATTCCTGGAATGTAGGGTCAGTCTTTTCTTCTTTGTATTCTCGTTCTCTAACATAATGCCTGGCACATCTTCATTCATTCACCATCTCCGGTCTACATTACTGTGATGGGAAATAGTGTGGTGATTAAGAGCCCATGTTTTGGCTGACCTGCTTGGGTACAAAACTGCTCCACTTTCTCCTGCAAAACCTTGGGAAAAGTTAGTTAACGTCTCTGTGCCTTACTTGTAAAGTGGAAACAGCACCTTCCCCTTAAATTGCTGTGAAGATGAAATAAAACAATGCTTGTAAAAAGCTCATCATACAGAAAGCAATCTATTATCAGGATGTTATTAATGCTTCCTAACAATTCCATTTTCGGGTACTCCTCGCCCCCCTCCCCCAATCCTCTTTTAGGGCCCTCGAATTCTATGAGTAATCACCCTTTCAGGGATTATTGTGGGCTCTCCAATCCTCCCAGGTCTTTCGTCAAGATAGCAATCTCAGTCTCAACCACTAGGTCCAGGCGTTGAGAGTCATTCTTCCCACCCCCAAACTCGCTGCACACCCTTTTCCTTTTAGCTCGCCTCGGGTCTAAGCGGTGTGTCAAAGAAGTACGATTTAGGCGAAATTTAAATATCAAAATACCGTGGCAAGGTTTTCCTGGATAACAAGCGAGACCCACAGTTAGAAGCTTAGCTATTGAATTTCGGTATTCCCTTTCCTTTGAGGAAGAAACCCAAGGGTCATTCAGACCGCAATGGTTCCCTGCAGCGCCAGCCTGGCCGCACGCAAGGCAGGAAAGTTGGCTGAATGAACGAATGAATGAATTGGCGACGGTGGCAACAGGGCTTCTGTTACGTCGCCGACTGACGCGGGCTCGGCCGCGGATAAGAGGCCTGCGAGGCGCAGGTGGCCGAGCCCTATCGCGGCGCGGACGGCTCGGCCACAAGCGCCGCACCTCCGCGCCTCCCGCGCCATCTCCCTCAGGTCCCTGCCCCACCGCGGCGCGTCACTTCCGCAACCCCTTGGCCGGGGTTGGGGCGGGGAACCTGGGGAAGGGGGCCAGGTCCGAAAGAACCCGCCCGCGCCGGAGCCCGCGCCCTAGCCCGGACTACATTTCCCGAGGGGCCCAGGCGGCGGCGGCGGCGGGCGCGGCAACGTCCCCCGGAAGTGGAGCCCAGGACTTCCACTCGTGCGTGAGGCGAGCAGTGCCGGAGACGAGACCAGAGGCCGAACTCGGGATCTGACAAGATGGCTGGGCTTCCCCGCAGGATTATCAAGGTAACCGCCCAGACCAGTCCCTGGCTCCCCGCTTTTTCCTTGCCCGCTCGGCGGGGCAGGCAGTGCGGCCCTTCGCCTCATCCGGCCTGAGATCCGCGCTGAGAGGCACGAGGCAGCGCCAAGGGGGTCTGGCCGCGGTGGTGAGGGAAGTCAGGGTCTGGGGAGGGGGCGCCGGGGAGACTTCCGGCCGCGGCTGGGTAGCCCGGTGGCAGGGGTCGGGGACTTCCAGGCGGGCGCCCCACGGACGGGGGAGGCCTGGCCCGCGTCCCGTGGAGGGTGGGGCCGCGGGGTTGCAGGGCTCTGGTCTCCGGCACCGGCTTCCGCGGCCTCTCAGACCACCTCGGGGTGGAGGCCGCGGGCGCGCGGGAATCGCGGGGGGCCCAGACGCCTGGCAGGGGTTGTGGCCCAACACGGCTGCTCCGTACTGCACCCCCCTCTCGCCCGAGCTCCGGAGCGCTGGGCATCTGGTAGCTCCAGGTTCAGAATGAATGAACCAGAAAGGTGAGGCCGGGCGGGCCCTGCGCCCCGGGAGGCGGCTCCGGGCGGGCCTCGCGTCCTGCTGCTGCTGGCACACGTTCGCCCCCGGCCGCCGGGGTGCGGGGACATGGGAACGTCTGCTCGGCCGGCAGCGGTGCTAGGGCCCTCCTGGCCTCTCTTCCGTGGTCGTCTCTCTTAAATACGTTTCCGCTCGTTATCTTTGCGAAATGATTTTACTCTGGTTGGCAAACTCTTTCAGAGCTGTTTCTATTCAGAGGAAATAGTTTAATACCACACTGAGGGGAGAGCTGCATTTATGGGGGACTTTGTGAAATCTTTTGCCTCTCGATTTTGTGCACTTTAAGTCGTTTTTCGGCTCTTTATGAATACTATGACAAGTATATGAGAAATTCGGCGTCTTTTTTGTTCTGTAAATTTTTAACTTAATATCCCCAAGGCCTCAGATGTCAGATATTTCTTGTAATCCACAAAAATGTAAGCTTGGAATTTTATTGTCAGCTTTTATGAAGGAAGTTAGTTGAACGTCAGTGTTGCTCAGTATGCCAATTAAAGTGACCAAATTACAGCATCGTTTTGTTTTGATATAACCTGATCAGCTTGTATTTAGTCTAGTTTGTTCTAAAGTTTTGAGGGCGATGTATACTAAGTGAGGGACTCCGTTAGGCTTTGAAGGGTGATGTATAGTGCTTGTGCACTTAAATATATCTGAAACGGGGGTGTCTGGCCCAAAGGTGTTTGATTTAGAGAAATAAGTTATTTACGCAACTATTTTATAAGGGAGAAGTTCTTAGAAATTAGGGAGGTAGAACAGATAGAACCTTCGGATATCTTTTGGGGTACAGTCATGTGTCGCTTAACATTTGTGATAATACTCTGTAAAATAGGACTTTATGTGATTTGGATGTTGCCCGAACACCATGCGATACAGGCAGTCCTCTGGTTACGAACGTCCGATTTACGTACAACCTGTAGTTAGGAACTAATCCCCGTAAAGCCTATTAAAAATTAGTTACAGTGGTTCGTAATAACGATTGGAGCTACTTTGCTACATGCATCAAAACAATAGTATGTTAAGGATGTTATATCTGCTACTTCCTGTTTCTCTGATCGAAATTTCTGAACTCTATTATAACCTTATGGGACCAGGGACATGTATGCCGTTGGACGTTGCCTGAACGGACACTATGCAGTCCATGACTAATGTGCACTGGAGTCTAGTAATTGTGTACTTTTAGAATGCAAAATTTGTTGTGTTATGGATTTTTCTTGGACTGTGTTTTAGTTATCTAGTGCTGCTGTAACAGAAATACAAGTGATTGGTTTTGACAAACAAATTTATTTTCTCACAGTTGAGAAGCCTAGAAGCGGAATACCGAATACTGAATTTTAGAAATCTGAATACTGAGTACAGATTATCAGCTGCGGGGGAAGGCTTTCTCTCTCTGTTGGCTCTGGAGGAATGTCCTTGTCTCTTCTGAGCTTCTGCTCCTGGGTGATTTTCATGTGGCTTGGCATCTCTTTCCCCATCTCTGCTTCCTTGCTTGCTTATTTAATCTCTTTTATATCTCAAAAGAGGTTGATTCAAGACACACACTACACTAGTCCTATCATTAACATAACAAAGACAGCCCATTCCCAAGTGGAAGTATAACCACAGAAATAGAGGTTAGGAATTATAGCACATGTTTTGGGGGGGACACAATTCAATCTATAGTGTTGTCCAAGGTGGTGTAATTGTTACATGCATTGCAGGGTACTTACAATGTGATTTTAGTTATAATGCAGATGCATGGCCCCCAGTGATCATTTTTTTGAGGCCCAGTTAAATAATAAGGATGGGAGATGATAGAGGTATACCCCAGATATCCTTGAGTTTATATTTACTGTGACCCAGGTTTATTAAATATGTAATACAAATTGATACTCAAGAGTATTCTCAAATTCAAAATTAACTGAAGATTTAACATGTATTTCTCCTTGGATGGAAAATTTAATTCTGTGGCACCTTGTTTATAAACTTACAAAAATGATTTAAGTTAGTAAGTTGAAGTCCTCTAGTTCAATGCATTTGGCACACAGTAATTGAATTTACATTAGGTTTTTTCACTTTACTGCTTAAACCAGGAGCCCTGGCAACGGAGTGGTTAAGAGCTTGGCTGCTAACCAAAAAGGTTGTCAGTTCGAATCCACCAGTTACTGCTTGGAAACCTTATGGGGCAGTTCTGCTCTATGCTATAGGGTCGCTATGAGTTGGAGTCGACTCAGCAGCAACGGGTATTTAAACCAAGACTGTGATAACTCATGCTGTAATATATAATCTTAATTTTATAGTATCTTGTTGATAGCATCTCTCCAATGAATGGTACCTTGATAAGAGTTTTAGCCTGTAAAAATTATAGATGGTTTTAGTTTAATGTCATTTATAGCTTAAAAGGACTGTTTACTCCAATCTCTAAAGATTAAAAGATTATATTATTTTGCTAGTGCTTCTGGCTTATATTATGTAGGTTGTTGTTCCATAATGAGTGAAAATATTTCTTTAATTTTTATATCAGAATTTATTTTAAAAGTTTGCCTCTTCTCTGTCAACCAACTATGGCGGAATATAATGGTGTGTGGGTAGTAGCTCTGTTGTCCTCAGTTAGTTGGGGACATACCATTATTTCATTGGACTGATAATTTATTTTTTGGTCCCTTTGACTTTCAAAGGATGAAATTTAGTGTTGATTTTAATATCAGTGTCATTATTCTAATTGAATGGAAATAAAATATGGAGGCTTGATTTGGACAACTGTTAATATACTGTCTACCTTATAATGGTCATTATTTACATTTGCAGAGTTCTTCATATGTTCTCTCCTTGTAGAAATCAATAGACAGTACATTTTATAGTCTAGAAACTGATTCAAAGGACTTTCCTAAGGTCTTGAAACTTTTGAGAGGCAGAACTTGAATCTTCACTCAGTATGACCTTAATGTATGTAAAGATATGACCATTGTAAAATAACAGTAAATGCAAGATTATTTTTTGAATCCCTGTTCACCCAGTTGCTATCTCAGATTCCTATGTCCAATCTAATAACAAATTCTGTAGGCTCTACTTTCAAAATACATCCTGAATTAGATAGGTTTCCCCATTTCTGTCAAACAGCAGTCCAATTTCACCATTTCTGTTACGTGGCCAACTGTATTAGCCTCTTTCTAAGCAAAGGTAATGTTATCTTTTTAAACTTTAGATCGTGTCACTCCTGTGCTGAGATTTCTGCCAAGATTCCCTGTCACGCTTAGAATAAAACGTTTATTTTTTCCCCTAGCTACAGGCCATGCATGAATCGGGCATCTACCTACTTCTGAGCGTATCTCCTGCACTTCTCTGCTTGGTTCACTTCATTGCAAGCCACACTGTTGCTTTCCTGTACCAGGAACAATCAGTGGCTAAGCTTGTTCCAGTCACAGGGCTTTCCTCCTGTCCACTGCATTGCTTGTTTTGTCGTAATGTTCAGTTCTCAATTTGTGTCATATCCTCAGAGAAGTCTACTCTTAACTGCCCTGTATAAAACACAGTAGCTTCCATACCTCTCCATAGCTTCTCTTTATCCCCATATCTTCTCTTCTTTATATCACTTATCACTGCTGGAAGTTTTATTATTTGTCTTTTAATACTCTCTTTCCCACCAAAGCGCCATGAAGGCCAGGACTCTTAGGTGATTTGGGCATTGCTTTAATGCCTTAAACAATTAATTCCTGGCACATAGTAGGCACTGGAATATTAATTGATTGAATGAATGCATAAATAAGCTTTAATCTCTTTGAAAGAAAGTTTTGGAAGACCTGGTATTCTATAAATAATTCAACATTGTTAATGCTTTGTAGATTCTATCTGAATAATTGGAGTTGACACTAATGTCTGAGCTAAATGTTGAAGTTAGTCTTATTTCACCAATATTTCATTAAAAAAATTATTTTGTTGACTAGGAGATATATACATACATAGAGCACTACATTTGAAAGCCTCTAAAGGAGTCCCTTTGCAGAGCAGACAGTTAAGCACTGGAGTACTAGCTGAAAGTTTGAACCTACCCAGAGGCACCTTGAAAGACAGGCCTGGAGATGTGTTTCTGAAAGGTCACAGCCTTGAAAACCTGTGGAGCAGTTCTACTCTGCACACATGGAGTTGCCATGAATTGGATTCGATTCGATGGCAGCTAACAACAATAACAACAAATCGTATATGGAGAAAAGTAAGACTCCCTCATCTGTCCTTCAGCATTCCAGTTCCTGTCCCCAGACACAATCTCTGTTACCAGTTTATTGTGTATCCTTCCAGAAAAATTCGGTGCATATACAACAGTTAGGCCTATTCCCCTTCCCCCTCATACAAATACGTTAACCCCCCCCCCCCGCCCCACACACACACTAATATGTCTTCACACTGACTGATTTTTTAAAGGGCTGCTGTGTGGTACCTTAACTAATTGCTTATTGATTACTTTTAGATCGTTTCCGAAATTTTGCTGTACATACAGTGCTGTAGTGAATAGCCTTGTATGTGTGGCATTTTGCAGAAGTGTGAGTTGTACTGAATCTTGGTAGTTCTCTGTTTAGCTAGCGTTTTTAGTTTCCTCTGTTTTTCTTTTTTTTCTCCTTGGCTAAAACTCTTAGTCTCTCAAAGTGACTGAGCAATTAACTTGAAAGTCACAAAGGTTAAAAGGTACCTAAAATATCTCTAAAATAAGAAATCTACCCAATCCTATCTGTCATAAAGAAGAACCAGTTATTTGGGGACAAATAAATGATATCTCTAGGTATGGCTTTGGTTAAAAAGACAAACAAAAAAAAAAACGAACGTTTCAGTTGTACATGTTCCATTGATTGTCTTTTCAGTGGTAATCATGAAAACAATAAAATATAGCCTTAGGAATCAGTAGTTAAAGAGATGACTTATTAAAACTTAGCTTGCCAACCTGCTAAGATTAGAATTTTACCAGTCTTGTAAAATTTACTTTTCTATTTGATGAAGTTTTGTTTCAAATTCTTAAAAAATGTGATATGATTTGACATTTCATTAAGTTGTTTATTCTTTAATAATTATAATTTTCAAAAATATATATCTCTTTTTTCCTATCACTTTTGTTTTTTAATAACAAATCTTCAATTTATTTGAAGCAATTCAGTTTCAAAAACTTTAAGTTACACTAGTTACAGAAAAAACAAGGAATAGTCAGAAACAATAGAAGAATGACTGGGAGTACTGCATTTGTTTGTTTGTTTGAACACTGTCATGGCTGTATTTAAAACACAGGTGCACAAAAGTATTAACTTCAAAGTTTTTTAAAGAGAGATTCTTGAAGAACTTAACACACTATATACATACTGCCATACAAAGAGCATTAAAATAGGACTCAAAACTGCAACAAAATATAAAACCCACCCTTACTTATTTGCATGAAAGTACCACCCACAAAGCTAAATAAGTTTTAAAAGTTATCTGGAGGCTTTTAAGTGTTGTTTTCAAATCAAAGAACTCTACTTTTGATTGCACAATAACATGATTGATAAGAAAGTCAATATATAGATTTAATTTTAAAAATAACTATTTTATAATCCGGCATACTATGTGATGAGAATTCCTAGGGACTAAAACACCGGGCATTTCCGTTATTAAAAAGAGGTAAAATGTTACTCTTTTGGAGATTCCAATGCTCCCACTAAACTGAAAACACTGGGCATTTCCGTTATTAAAAAGAGGTAAAATGTTAGTCTTTTGGAGATTCCAGTGCTCCCACTAAACTGATCCCAAGAAGTTCATTTCAGTCAGTTGTGCAACTTTTTAGTTTCTCTACAAGTAACTTCATACTTTTTACTTTAAAACTCAAAACTCACACATTTTAAACTAAAGAAGTACTATACTCAGTAATTTAAATGTGTCCCAGTATGGAAGCGTAACATCAATTAATTTGCTTACATTAACTTTAAAAAACTTTGCAAATATTCAAAATAGAAGGAAATTTAGATAGCCAAGATTAAAAAAGCAAGAGCCTTCATGATAAAAAGGGATATATACTTGTTCACTCATTATATTTTTTAGTAGCCATACAAGGAAATGCATACAGGTACACTCACACTTATCCCAAATATTTTTTCTATTTTTAACGGCCATCTATTTGAAAACAAATCCTAATTTTAATATTAAGTTCCAAATATTTTGCTAACTGCCTAGTAGACCCCAATCAAGTGTTATAATATCTAATAATCCTTTATAATTTACAGGAAGAAAAAAGGTTCTATTCAGGAAAACTAAAAAAAACATTTTGTACAGTGCTATCCAAGTCATTTGGGAAGCCAACTTAAAAACTTGAATGTCTCATTAATTATCAACAGGCAATTGTTCTGACTTTTGGGAAACAGTGATGCTGCTTCCCAAAGCCTCCGTTGCTTCTCTTCTTAACTAATATCGTCTGTACGTGTTGTCAGCCAAAAGAGATTTATAGTACGCAGAGCCTGTTGCATAAGACTACATGGATGATAACATTTGTAGCTGAGAAAATACTGAATTTCTCTTATTTAGCTTGTTTAAAACCGACTCAGGTCTGAAAAGGTGGTTGAGGTATAAGACTAAAGGTTTTCCTGGATAGCAAGAAGTTTCCCAACTTTCTTTTTTTTTGAGACGGAGGGGAGGGAAATGAGAAAGAAAGCGATCCTAAAGAAATTGCTGGGAGGAAAAAGAACACATTACCTAAAAACAAACGACCCTTCGCATGTTAGGATCTGCAGCCTGAAGAAGAAAGCGTTCACCTGCATGGCTCTGAACTTACTGGAAGCAATTTTTCCTTCAGAAATAAAATCTTATCAGCCACCTGGCTTAGAAGAGGTTGAGAAGCCTCCACAAAATCCATGAACTCTATTGCTAGATAGAGCCTTTACTATTCTACTTCTACTTTCCAGGTAACTCTTGTGATAAAGAAGCACCCAAATATCCAAAGCAAAAAAATATCACTGCCTTCAAAGCAAAGATCTCTGGGTCATCTCTAAAAAAATAACCAACTCATCATTGAAGAGACTACTATCAGTTCATATTACAGCCAACTGTGATTTCGTTTGCTTATAAATAACTTTAAAACCTTATAAATGAAATGCACTATACTATAGCTGCGTAAAAGCTATCATGTTTTAATTAGGGGTTAAAAATGACTAATGCAGTGAGCCTGAATTAGAAAAATTAAGATTCCAAATAAATAGGGAATTTCACAAATGGGGGAGGGGTCGATGAGATTTTTCTCTCCGTACAATATGATCATTAACAGACTAATCTTACTTGGGATGATAAAAATGGTAAAACCACACTTTTTCTATAAAACGTTACACGTTATTTTCTGTAAGGATAGCTATTGTACATGAAGAAACAGACGACACCATCACTATTGCAAACCCATGAGTGTTAGGAAATCTGCTCTTAGAACGATCTAGTCATCTTTTTCTTCTCCATCTTCAGCATCTCGTTTCCTCTTCTCCCCTCGAAGACCTTCTTCTTCCTCTTCTTCATCTTCCTCTCCTTCAACATAGTCGTCATCATCTTCTTAATCCTGGATTTCTTCTGTCATTAAGTATGAGAGGCCCACTTCCTCTTCTTCCTCTCCCAGTTCTGAGCCTGCTTCATCATTGTCCTCATCCTCATCCTCCTCTTCTTCCTCCTCCTCTTCCTCATATCCTTCCGGTGGACCAGCTTCATCTTCTTCTTCATCCTCATCATCTTCATCTCCATCATCATCATCATCCTCGTTAGATGCATCAGGCGCTTCGTTATCCTCCTGATCAAATCCATCTAAGTATGTAGTTTGCTGCAGCAGCTCAAAAATCCTTCATAATCTTCCAGGTTTGTGATCTCGCAGTTAAACAAGTCAAGACTTTTCAAATTTTTCAGATTTTGCAGAGCTTCTGCTGTACTGAGATCTTTGATTTTGTTTCCACTCAGATTGAGGTAGGTAAGATTTGGACATTTCACTGCCAGGACTTCCAAGCCTCCAGAAATACTGTTGTTACTAAGTTCTAACTTTCGAAGTTTGTTTAAGCTGGGAAGTCTGGCCAGTGAACTTAGTTCCACATCGGCCATACTGAGAGACTCTAGTTCTTTAAAAGTATCATTCAGGCCCTCAATTTCCCTATTGACACACCGGCAATTATCAAGGACTAACCCTGTCGCCTCCTCCGGGGCTTTGTTCCTTAACCCCAGGTTAATCCTTTCTCATCTCCATGTCCTCCACCTCCTCTTCTGCCACTAGTCTCCTGCCTTCCCCTTTCCTGCCTTTCCCCACCACCCCCAATCCTCAAATTTAAAAAGGTTTGAAAATGAATGAAAAGAAACGCAAGTATAACTCCCACCACCACCAGATAGGTGTGGGGGGTTGGGGGGAAAGAGAATAGCAAATGGAGTCCAAGGAGTTGGGACTCTAATTCAGCTGCCACGACCTCCTTGTCCACACACTCACACACCCGCAGTTCCTTACCCTTCAATGGCTGCTCAGAGACTCTCCTTATCACTATTTAAAAGCCACCTGTTTGATCTGTTTCTCGTATGTAAGGTACTATTTTTAGTAGGAAAAGTGATTCAGGAAGGTGACCTGTTTTAAAAGCTTTGCAAGTCTTTGGCTGATATTGTCCCCGTCCCCCCGCCGTTAAAAAAAAAAGAAACATGAAAAACTTAAGAAGATGAAGAGGGATTTGTTATAAATTGTAAGTAAAATCCTTTGGGGGAGAGAGAAACTCTTGTAGTAAAATTGACTAGAATCAATGTCATTATTAGCTCTTCTGGTTGTAGTTCCATCTAAGTATTTTCTGAAAGATCTGTTCCTTCTTCCCAGGAAAATAAATCCGGTTTTTTTTGTATATAATTCCTGGGGATTCAGGTTCTTATCAAGCTTATTTGTGGATCCCCTAGGGCTCCCTGGGCTCCAGATCCCTGGACTACTTACAGTAGTGGTTAAACTTTCAGGATATAAGGATACTGTTTAATATAGTACCTAATGTTTTGATTATGAAAGGTGGGCATAACTGAAAGTAAGTTAAAAATAGTTGTTATTTTTTAAGCTCCTTTGTGTCAAACACTGTCTTCCCTTAGCCCCCAGTGATCAACTCCCACACAATAGAAGTAGACATTGAATTGTGTCAAATCGTCAAGTACTTTCTGGGTATCCACTATGCTAAGTAATGATGATGTCAGAAATATTATTCATTTGCCTTGCTGAAGTTCTGAGTTTTTTTTCGTACTTGTGACTAATTTTACGACAATCAGAGAGTTTTATACGTTGGAGAACATCTTTTCCACTCTTTCCTTTCTCAGATGAGGAATCTATAGGCCAAGGAAATTGAATGACCAGGATTCCTGACTTGCAGTTCAGTACCTATTCTTTTTTTTCTCCAGTACCTTGTAGGGTGGTTTATTTGTGTATAAGAGATTTAAGAAGAAAATAGCTTATGCTACATATTCAAATAGTATGGATTCTGAACATACGTTTAAATCTATTATCATGTGTTATGGGTGCTTATGCAGTATAGAAATAGATACAGAAATAAGGAAATGAGGATAGCATCTGGCAGGGGCTTTGGACATTGCAAGTATAGTTATCACAGTTCTGTTGGAGGTGCCTAATTATTACTGCTTTATGTTATACAGTATAACTTTGTGAAAACAAAATAGATCTGAAAAGCATAGTATAGGTAGTAGTGTTATATCAAGAAATAGGAATTCTTTTTTGTATAAAAGATTAAACGGAATTGGGCTGGTATTTTATTACAGAGTTGAAATTTTTATTTGCAAATGTAGTGTTTATGAAGGATATCAGCCTGAATTTACATTTTAAGAGGTGGAGTATAAGAGAACCAGCTTCCTTAAGCTAAAATCTTAGCAACTTTTAAAAATGCTTCCCAAGTGATGATTTTTTTGGAAATATGAAAAGCAGTCATCTTTAATTTGTAGATGGTTGGATGTCAGATCATGGTAGTCCAAGAGATTTAGAACTTTGGCCCTAAGGTCTCTGGTGGCAGAACCCATTATCGCATGGTTGGAAGAACTTGATAACTGGTTAAGAGCCTGCAGAGAGTCAACAGAATTCTCTATTATCCATTCTTTCAAGAATACATGGCATCGTTTGGTACATTGTTAAAATCCTGGACAAAGCTATTCTAAAATTCCCTAAGGATTGTTGGGCATGTTGTTGTTGTTAGGTACCATCCAACTGGTTCTGACTCATAGAGACCCTATCTACAACAGAGCGAAACACTGCCTGGTCCTGCTCCATCCTCACAGTTGTTGTTATGCTTGAGCCCATTGTTGCAGCCACTGTGTCAGTCCATCTTGTTGAGGATCCTCCTCTTTTTCACTAACCCTGTACTTTACCATCCATGGTGTCCTTTTCCAGGGACTGGTCCCTCCTGATAACATGTCCAAAGTACCTGAGGTAAAGTCTTGCCATCTTTGCTTCTAAGGAGCGTTCTGGCTGTATTTCTTCCAAGACAGATTGATTTGTTCTTCTGGCAGTCCATGGTATATTTAATATTCTTTGCCAGCACTGTAATTCAAAGGCATCAATTCTTCTTCGGTCTTCCTTATTCATTGTCCAGCTTTCTCATGCATAGGTTGTTGTTAGGTGCCATCGAGTTAATTCTGACTGATAGCAACCCTGCGTAGGACAGAGCGAAATGCTGCCTGGACCTGTGCTGTCGTCACAGTCATTGTTATGCTTGAGCCCATTGTTGCAGCCACTGTGTCAATCTGTCTTATTAAGGATCTTCCTCTTTTTCGCCCACCTTCTGCTTTACCAAGCCTGATATCTTTCTCAAGGAACTGATCCCTCATGGTAATATGTCCAAAGTACATGAGACGAAGTCTCTTTGTCCTTATTTCCAAGGAGCATTCTGGCTGTACTTCTAAGACAGATTTGTTCATTCTTCTAGCAGTACATAGTATATTCAGTATTCTTCGCCAACACCATAATTCAAAGGTGTCAATTCTTCTTCTGTCTTCCTTATTCATTGTCCAGCTTTTGCATGCATATATGAGGCGATTGAAAATACCATGGCTTGGGTCAGATGCATCTAAGTCTTCAAGGTGACATCTTTGCTTTTTAACACTTGAAAAGATCTTTTGCAGCATATTTGCCCAATGCAATACGTCATTTGATTTCTTGACTGCTGCTTCCATGGGCATTGATAGTGGATCCAAGTAAAATGAAGTCCTTGACAACTTCAGTCTTTTCTCCATTTATTATGATGTTGCTTTTTGGTCCAGTTGTGAGGATTTTTGTTTTCTTTACACTGCGGTGCAGTCTATACTGAAGGTATAGCTTTGATCAGTCTATACTGAAGGTGTAGTCTTTGATCTTCCTCAGTGTTTTCAGCAAGCAAGGTTTTGTCATTTGCGTGTCATAGGTTGTTAATGAACCTCCAATCCTGATGCTGCAGTTTTCTTCATGTAGTCCAGCTTCTCAAATTATTTGCTCAGCATGCAGATTGAATATGTGAAAGGATACAACCCTAATGCACACCTTTCCTGACTTTAAACTACACAGTATCCCTTTGTTCCATTCGAACAACTGCCTCTTGGTTTATATACAGATTCCTCATGAGCACAAGTAAGTGTTATGGAATTTCCATTCTTTGCAGTGTTATCCATAATTTGTTAATGATCTACACAGCTGAATGCCTTTGTATAGTCAATAAAGCACAGGTAAACATCCTTCTGGTATTCTCTGCTTTCAGCCAGGATCCATCTGACATCAGCAGTGATATCCTTGGTTCCACATCCTCTTCTGAATCCTGTTTGAATTTCTGGCAGTTCCCTGTCAGAGTACTGCTGCAACCATTTTTGAATTATCTTCAGCATAATTTTACTTGTGTGAGATATTAATGCTATTGTTCAGTAATTTCCACATTCTACTGGATCGCTTTTCTTTGGAATGGGCACAGATATGGATCTCTTCCAGTTGGTTCTCCAGGTAGCTGTCTTCCTTTGATGCATCTTCTTTTGATGCTTCCTGCGTCATTCAGTATTTTGCCCGTAGAATCCTGCAGCATTGCAACTTGCAGCTTAAATTTTTTCTTCAGTTCTTTCAGCTTGAGAAATTCCAAGCATGTTCTTTTCTTTTGGTTTTCTAACTCCAGAGCAAGTTTCAGAGACTCTTCCAATATCCATTTTGGTCTTTTTCTTTCTTTCCTGTCTTTTTAATGACCCCTTGCTTTCTTCATGTGTGATGTTCCTGATGACTTCGCACAACTGGTCTAATCTTCAGTTGTTAGTGTTCAGTGCAGCAAATCTGTTCTTGAGATGGTCTCTAAATTCAGGTGGGATATACTCAAGGTCGTATTTTGGCTCTTGTGGACTTGTTTTAATTTTCTTCATCCTCAACTTGAACTTGCATATGAGCAATTGATGGTCTGTTCAGCATTCGGCCCCTGGCTTGTTCTGACTGAAAATACTGAGCTTCTCCATTGTGTCCTTCCACAGATGTAGTTGATTTGATTACTGTGCATTCCGTCTGGCAAGGTCCGCGTATATAATCATCATTTATGTTGTTGAAAAAAGGTATTTCCATTGATTAAGTTGTTGGTCTTGCAAATATCGTGTGATCTCCAGCATCCTTTCTTTCACCAAGGCTATATTTTCCAACTACCAATCCTTCTTCGTTTCCAGCTTTCTCATTTCAGTTACCAGTAATTACCAATGCATCTTGATTGCATGTTTCATCAATTGATCTAACATACTGAGGTGTAGGAATTTTTTAAAAATTTTAAATAGGCATTGGAATTTTTATAATTTCTGAATTGACCTGTAACTCAGACTTCATTTTAATTGACTGTTTACTCTTTAGATTTTCAGACTCTCCTTTTGTTTTCAATACCAGTACATTATAAGTCTCTATCAGTAGTTTAAGGAGCCCTGTTGGCACAGTAGTTAAGTGCTTGGCAGCTAACCAAAAGGTTGATAGTTCGAACCCACCAGCCACTCCACCAGAGGAAGATACGGCAATCTGCTTCTGTAAAGATTACAGTTCTGGAAATTCTATGGGACAGTTCTGTCCTGTAGAGTCGCTATGAGTCAGAATTGACTTGATGGCAGTAGGTTTGGTTTATCAATAGTTTGGTCTGTTTTAGGCAAATCAATTTGTATTTTCGAAGTTTTCATAACCTAGGGATAGAAGACTAAATGAAATATAAATGTTTATGTCATGAAAATATGGTTTTTATTCTTTTCAACTTTCTAAGATTTTTTTATAGTTTATACTCAGAAAAATATTTATTTCACTAAATAACTTTTTTTTTTTTGTGACTCTTAGGATAGTAGGGACTAGCAGTACCAATCTCCCTTACCCCCTTACTGTGGATGGGGCAGGGGCAAAGGTGGCTTTAGTAAGCTCATAAGAGCCTGAGGGCAAATTTCAGTCTTCTATAACATTGAGATTGGTCTGCCCTTTTATTATCCACTCATAAGATGTGTTTCAGTTCAATTAAATGGACATTTATTGAGTGCATAATACGTATTCAGCACTAAGCCAGGTGAAGAAGATAGGCATCCCTGTCTACATGGGGTTCATAGTCTAATGAGAAACACAGTTGGGAAACAAGAAATTACAGTGAGATGTGTTATGAAAGAGGAAATACAGGATAACATGAAAGTGTATAATCAGGGGGATTAAACATAATCTAAGGAAGAAAGAGGGTATTTGTTGAAGAAATGGCTTTTTTTTTTTTTTAAATTGAAGAGTAGGAGTTGGCCAGGTCAAGAGAAGGAGGGAGATTTGAGTATGTTTTGGGCAAATGGGATAGCAGGTATGAAAGCTAGAAGTAAAGTGAGAGAACATGGCATATTCCAGAAATCAAGTGTGTGTGGAGGATAACACTGTAATTATTAGAGTCCCATCTAGAACTATTACTGTTTAGTTACTAAGTTCACAGAGTTGACATCAAGAACTGTTGGGCAAAAAAAAAAAAAATGTTTTGAATTGTTAAATTCAAACTTAGTCCATGAATCATGTTCACCAACAATCACAGTGTGGCAGCTATTCTTGAATTGAGGTTGGTCATACAGTTTTTTATTGTAAGTAAGTAATAAAACCAAAAATCAAACCAATTGTTGTCGAGTCCATTCCAACACATCACAGTCCCATTTGTTGCAGAGTAGAACTGTACTCCATAGGGTTTTCATGGCTCTGGCCTTTGGGAAGTAAATTGTCACACTTTTCTTCCAAGGTGCCTGTGGGAGGATTGGAACCTCCAACCTTTCGATTAGTAGTTGAGTACTGAAACATTTTCTTCACCTAGGGACTCCTAAGTGAATGATAGACATCTTTTGTTAAGCATTTACTATGTACTAGGCACTAGGCACTGTTCTAAGCATGTTGTATTGTATGCCATCGAGTCAGTCCCAACCCGTATTGATCCTATAGGACAGAGTAGAAATGCCTTATAGGGTTTCCTAGGCTGTAATCTTTACGGGAGCAGATGGCCAGGTCTTTTCTCCTACAGAGCTGCTGGTAGGTTCTTTCGTATAGCAGCGGAGTGCTTAACCATTGCACCACGAGGGCTCTTTCTAAGCATGTTACATGCATTAATTTTTTTTTTTTGTACTACATGGTTCATTTGGCAGTTCTGTTATTCTGTTTCTTAATTAATTTTTGCTTTTAACGTTTCCATCTTGTTTTTCTTAATTTTGTTGACCTTGTCAGTCAATCATTTATTCATTATTACTTTATTGTTTTTAATTTGCCATTTAGTAATATGAGTAGTTGGGACTATGCGTGTTAAGTTCAGGTCCGTTTTGGTCATATATATATTTTAATGTGTTTTCAGTGAAAGTTTACCTAGCAAGTTATGTTCCTGTTTAATACATGCGTTAATTTATTTAATTCTAACAGCAATCCTAAGTCAACTCGACAGTGCTTAACAACAACAGTAGCAATCCTGTGATGTGGTTATGAGTATTAACTCCATTTTTCGGATGTAGAATCCTGCGCAGAGGAGTTAAGTAGTTTGTGAGGCTGTGATTTGAACCTGGGCAGTCTGCAGGACCTGCCAGAACATACCTGCCCCTAGATAATAATAACTGACAGTACATGTATTTTTATATTATTTATTGTGGTTTAATTAGAGGCTTTTGCCCAAGTAAGTCCCTGGTTAGTAATATAGTTTGCCTTAAGATAGGATGCCTCTAGTCTGGGGATGGTACATTTCTTACCTGCTCCTCAGACAGACAGACAGACAGACACACACACCCGGATTTAGGGGAGCTTGGGGTTCCATTGAGAAGGGATTGGAAAACATTTCTGTTTTCACACTACTACTTATCAGTAAAACACACTAGAGTTATCTTTGGATCACATCATAACCATTCTAGTGTTAATTTTAAACAGGTTCCCCCCCACCCCAAAACTCAACAAGCCTAAAAATAGAAGTATGTTACACTCATTTATATATTGAATTGACTTTCATGTTTTCACACTTAGGAGAGGTATTTGACAGTACCTGGCTTTATTTCTTCATTCCTATTTGAAGAGAAGAAAATAAGGAAAAGTGCTTTCTAGTATAATTTCCCTTATGCCTACCCATATTATAATTCTTGCTTTGGCTTTGAAAAATAATTTCTTTTCACAGTTGAAAGAACAGTGATTTACAGCTATAAAGGTTGAAGTTTTTTGCCTTTAGCTATAAAAGAACTATTTCCATTAAATAACACTTTTTCAAATAAAGCGCCTTGGCTTTATTGTTGCCCTTCAGATAAAGGTTAAACTGAAGGTGCTGCATTCAGATTCCTGCCACTGACTGTGATTAGAAAAGGAAATATTCATACTCTGGCTAAACCCTGCCTGTTTCTTATCAGGATCTTTTAGTTTAATTGGGAGGACTGTTGATGTAGTGATTTACAGTATAAGAACTGCAATATATTTTCTGTGAACACTTGTTTATAATCAGAGTACTCAGTTCATGGTTGTACATGGGAATTATCTGGGGGTGTTTGTAAATTGAACACTTGCCAGCCCAGCATGCTTTTTTCTTGTTGTTTTAAGATCTCCAGGTGATTTTAGCGTGCACTTTGCAGGAACACTGGCCTTGTGTGTGCTTAACTTCAATGCGAAGAAGGGTCAAATGTGGTAGTATACAGGTAAAATGATACAGCCAGTGTCTTATATTAGAGTACAAAGGCATCAGTGGGGACACCAAAGAAGTTCCACTTAGGTGGGGAATCCCTCATCAAGATTGGTTTAGGGAAAAGATTTTTAGAGGGATGACATTGGAGCTGAATTTTGAAGGATAAGTAGGAAAGTGGAACGGGGAGAGTAGAATGTCATTGTAAGTTAAACATATCAAATTAAGCTAAAGCTGTAATATGAGTCGGGCACTTCTTTGCTTGGACCACAGATACTTAGCTTCCATTGTAATCTTTTAATTTGAAAAAGTTTTTTTTTATACTTTAGAAGTATAGTTCGTGAATACATGTTAATTACTAAAAGTTCAGTTAATATAATCAGACAATACAGATGAAAAACTGTTTTCCCTTTACTTTTGCAATTCCAGACTCTAATTCATAACTAAAATGTTAAAATCTCTGAGTACTAAATGAAAGCCTAAACACCTCGTTTATTTTTTTTATTGAGATATAATTCACATACCATAAAAGTTACTGTTTTAAGGTATGTGCAATTCAGTGGTTTTTAGTGTAGTTACAAAGTTGTGTAACCATCACCACTGTCTAATTCCACACGTTTTCATCACCCCTGAAAGAAACCCTGTACCCATTAGTAACTCTGTCCTTCTCCCCCCAGCCCCTGGCAACCATGTATTTACTTTCCATGCATTTGCCTGTTCTGGACGTTTCATACAAATGGAATCATACAATACGTGGCCTTTTTTGTCTGGCTTCTTTCACTTAGTATGAAGCCTGCATTGCTTAGAACATAACCATTTTTTAAAAATACCATTCAAACCTTGTGAGCCATTAATTTTAAAAAAATCTTTAGCAGTAGCAAACCTTTGTCTTTATTTTTAGTTTATTGTACTTTAGGTGAATGTTTCTAGAACAGTTTCTCGTTAAATAGTACACATACTGTTTTATGACAATGGTTAACAATGCTACAACTTGTCAACACTGTCCCTTCTCAACCTTGAGTTCCCTATTACCACCTTGCAAACCTTTATCTTTAAAGATTAAATTTGATTGGTGGACACTATCAGAAGTAATTTCTAGCTCGTTTCTGGGGAATAATGGGTAGAAATCAGATACCTCTGAGATTAGGAGACTTTGTGACCTTGGTCAAGTCATTTACTGGTACCACCTTGACTGTATCCCTAGTATTAAGTAGATTGTGGTTTAGGAGCTAGAAAAACACCCACTCCTCACTTAACAACATGGTTAGGTTCCAAAGACCTGGTCTTTATGTGAAAATTGGTGTTAGGCAAAAATGGAAGATTTTTTTACCTCTGTTTTCAGACCATCCATTTGTTCAACTTTCTTACTTTAGAAAATATGATCATAAAAATAATAACAGCTAAGATTTACTGATGTGCTCATCACTCTGACAAGTCCAGTTACGGATTATTCCTCTGCAAAGAAGGAAGTTTGGAAGAGACAAAGCTGGATGAAGCCTGGCTGTGTAAGTAGAGGACCCAAGGCTTAACCACTTCACCTTCCTCTTGTGCTGGGTCAGAGCTTCCCTCGAGGAGCTGCCTCCAGGGCCCCACTCCCACCCCTGCAAGTCCTTTGATCCAGGAGTCTGCTTTGCCCTCTGCACCTGGCGAGTCACCAATGCTAGGGGCTTCCTGCTAGCACACGCAGGGGCCCCACTGAGGTAGAGACTTAAGGGATGTCATTAAACTCCTGCAGATTTGTTCCAAACACCGTCTCTCCTGCCTCTTTTTTTCCTCCCTTCTCACCCTACAGCAGTTTTGAGCTGCAGGGCCTCAGGCTGCATAGGGGCTGGGAACCCAGAACAGGTGCCCACTGGCTCTGTGCTGCCTGCATGTCCCCCCAAGGCTGGCCCCTCGTGGTAGCTGAGCATGGCCCCGCTGGCAGGAGGGAGTGGAGGGCATGGGGCAGCATGGCCCAGGTTCCCAGAGGCCGCTTGGAGACCTTCCTCAAAAGAGGGGATGTTCTGCAGCCGTTGCCGCCATGCACCTGCCTTGTTAATGTGCTAAATAGTTGCATAGTAGATTTTTCACTTCTGTTGTAAACGCAAAATATCAGATAAGGAGATGATTGGTAAGTGAGGAGTAGGTGTACTATTTTCTATTACTTCTGCAGGTACCATGAATAGAAAATCGGAGATAAAACTTAAGTCACTTGCTTTATTTTCTGGGATCATGTTGAGGTACTTCTGGGAAACAGTTTGTCCTGATTTATTTGAGTCATTAATATTAGTGAAAGATCTTTTAATATATTCTTTGTAACCATTGGAAAAATAAAATATTTGACATCCCCAGATCAAGGTTTTGAGCAACGTATATAGTTTTTTAAAAAACCTATAGACCCTTTAACTCATGGTTCGCACACATACAAGGCTTTTTGTTCTGTTGCTCGATTGATAAGTAATACTGGGTTAGTCATTACTGGGCCATAAACAAAGCCCTGTTGTTGGAGAACTTGTCATCCCCCTTCATTGTAGATAGGAATCACCCTAGCAGGCGTTTCCATGTTAGGATGCAATGTGACCCTGGCTGTGTCCTGTTTCCCTGGGCCTGACAGCAGAGAACCTTTATGTCAGTGATAAAGCTTTTGCTGCCGGTGCCCCACAGGTGTGTATTTTAAAGTGTAGATATTTAGATCTACTATCAATGAAAAAAGAAAGTAAAACAGAAGATGTTCCTTCTTTTGCGTAACCAAATAATTGCAATTTTAATAGTTTGAGAAAGCACATGCACACTTTTTTATTCCTTAGTGCTACTTTATATTCAAGCCTCAAGTTGGCAATACGGAAGGATTCTATGGGGAAAATATTAAACGATGCAGGAAGCACAGAAGAAGATGGAAGCAGTACACAGAGTCACTATACCAGAAGGAATTGGTCGACGTTCAGCCATTTCAGGGGTAACATATGATCAGGAACTGATGGTACTGAAGGAGGAAGTCCAAGCTGCACTGAAGGCGTTGGCGAAACAAGGCTCCGGGAATTGATGGAATACCAGTTGAGCTGTTTCAGCAAGTGGATGCAGCACTGAAAGTGCTCGCTTGTCTGTGCCAAGAAATTTGGAAGACAGCTACCTGGCCAACCGACTGGAAGAGATCCATATTTATGCCTGTTCCCAAGAAAGTTGATCCAACTGAATATGGAAATTATTGAACAATATCATTAATATCGCATGCAAGTAAAATTTTGATGAAGATTATTCAAAAGTGGCTGCAGCAGTATATTGACAGGGAACTGCCAGAAGTTCAAGCCAGATTTAGAAGAGGACATGGAACCAGGGGTATCATTGGTGATGTCAGATGGATCCTGGCTGAAAGCAGAGAATACCAGAAAGATGTTTACCTGTGTTTTATTGACTGTGCTAAGGCATTCGACTGTGTGGATCATAACAAATTATGGATAACATTGTGAAGAATGGGAATTCCGGAACACTTACTTGTGCTCATGAGGAATCTGTACATGGATCAAGAGGCAGTCGTTGAACAGAACAAGGGGATACTGCATGGTTTAAAGTCAGCAAAGGTGTGTGTCAGGGTTGTATCCTTTCACTATACCTATTCAATCTGTATGCCGAGCCAGTAATCCGAGAAGCTGGACTATATGAAAAATAACGGGGCATCAGGATTGGAGGAAGACTCATTTAACAACCTGTGTTATGGAGATGACAAAACCTTGCTTGCTAAAAGTGAAGAGGACTTGAAGTGACTGATAAAGATCCAAGACCACAGCCTTCAGTATGGATTACGCCTCAACATAAAGAAAACAAAAATCCTCACAACTAGACCAATAAGCAACATCATGATAAACGGAGAAAAGATTGAGGTTGCCAAAGATTCCATTTTGCTTGGATCCACAGTCAACACCCATGGAAGCAGCAGTCACGAAATCAAAAGACACATGGTATTGGGCAGATCTACTGCCAGAGACCTCTTTAAAGTGTTTTAAACAAAGATGTCACCTTAAGGACTAAGGTGTGCTTGATGCAAGCCGTGGTGTTTTCAATTGCCTCATATGCATGCAAAAGCTGAACAATGAATAAGGAAGACTGAAGAAGAATTGATGCCTTTGAATTCTGGTATTGGTGGAGAATATTGAATATACCATGGACTGCCAAAAGAACGAACAAATCTGTCTTGGAAGAAGTACAACCAGAATGCTCCTTAGAAGC
>NW_004444055.1:7190888-7229934 GCF_000243295.1 Trichechus manatus latirostris | reverse complement strand
GACCCAAACATGGTGTTTTCAATCACCTCATATGCATGCAAAAGCTGGACAATGAATAAAGAAGACCGAAGAAGAATTGATGCCTTTGAATCGTGGTGTTGGCGAAGAATATTGAACATACCATGGACTGCCAAAAGAACGAACAAATCTGTCTTGGAAGAAGTACAACCAGAATGCTCCTTAGAAGCAAGGATGGTGAGACTATGTCTCACATACTTCGGACATGTTATCAGGAGGGATCAGTCCCTGGAGAAGGACATCATGCTTGGTAAAGTGAAGGGTCATTGAAAAAGATGAGGACCCTCAATGAGATGGATTGACACAGTGTCTCCAACAGTGGGCTCAAGCGTAGCAAGTTTTGAAGATGGAGCAGGACTGGGCAGTGTTTTGTTCTGTTGTGCATAGGGTCGCTATGAGTTAGAACTGACTCGAGGGTACCTAACAACAACAGTGCTACTTTATTTCTTGAGTTAGATAATCAGTCCAGTGAAATTATGACCGATGTAAGTTAATCTTTTAAACATTACTTTTAAGTGATAGTAAGATGAGTATTACCAGTGAATATCTACTATGTACCTTATAATGATTGTAGACAGCAGCTCTATTGTTTATAGCAAACTTAAAAAAAAAAAACTCATATTGGTTCTTAGTATATTTCAGCCACCTCATTATGCCATTAGTGGGCATATTGTCAGTGAATCATTTAATTCAAATACTGAACATCAACCTCTTTTTGGTATAGTGACTGTGTATTCCTTCCATCTTCTTTTGATGCTTCCCGCGTAGTTTAATATGTTTGCCGTAGAATCCTTCAGTATTGCAACTCGAGGCTCGAATCTTTCCTTCAGTTCTTTCAGCTGGAGAAGCACACTAACATTCATTTAAACAAAAAAGATTGTATTTAAAGGAAAAAATTTTTTTTATTGTACTTTAGATGAGGGTTTACAGAACAAATCGTTTCTCATTAAACAGTCAGTACACATGTTGTTTTATGACATTGGTTAACAGCCCCACGAAATGTCAACACTCCCTTCTCGACCTTTTTTTTGGTGAAAATATACATAGCCAAAGATAGACCATTTCAAAAATTTCTGCATGTACAGTTCAGTGACATCGATTACATTCTTCCATTTGTGCTGCTATTCTCACTGTCCTTTTCCAAATTATTCCATCATTATTATCTTCAACTCACTGCCGCCTAGGCTTCCTATCAAACCTTTTGAGTTGCCATTGTCAATTTGACCTCACATAGATAATTTTTTTTTTTTTTGGAACCTTAGATGAAGGTCTGAAGAACAAATAGTTTCTCATTGAACAGTTAGTACACATACTGCCCTATGACAATGGTTAGCAACCCCACGACATGTCAACACTGTCCTTATTCAACCTTGGGTTCTCTATCACCAGCTTTCCTGTCCCCTCCTGCCTCCTAGTCTTTGTCGCTAGACTGCTGTGCCTCATTAGTCTCATTTTGTTTTATGAGGCTGTCCAGTCCCAGGCTGAACGGTGAACTTTGAGAGTGACTTCACCACTGGGCTAAAAGGGTGTCCGGGGGCCATACTCACGGGGTTTCTCCAGTCTGTCAGGCTAGTAAATCTGGTCTTTTTTTGTGTGTTGGAGTTTTGTTCTACATCCTTATCCAGCTCTGTCCAGGACCTTCTGTTGTGATCTCAGTCAGGGCAGTCAGTGTTGGTGGCTGGGCACCATCTAGCTGTACTGGACTCAGTCTGGTGGAGGCTGTGGTAGCTGTGGTCCATTAGTTCTCTGGACTAACCTTTTTCTTGTATCTTGTTCTCTTCATTCTCCCTTGCTCCCGAAGGGGTGAGACCAGTGGAGTGTCTTAGATGGCTGCTTATAGGCTTTTAAGACCCCAGACGCTACTCATACTCACCAAGGTAGAATGTAGAACATTGTCTTTATAAACTGTGTCATGCCAATTGAGCTAGATGTTCCCCGAGACAGTGGTCCCCACAGCCCTCCACCCGGCAGTTCAGTCCCTCAGGCGGTTTGGAAGTGTCTACGGAGCTTCCATGACCTTGTACAAGTTGTGCTGGCTTCCCCAGTATTGTGTACTGTCGTACCCTTCACCAAAGTTACCACTTAGCTATTGTCTATTTAGTTGCCCCCCACCCCCACCCTTGCCATCCCTGGTAACCAACAAAGATTGTTTCCTATTATAAACTTTTATGTGAGTTTTTACAGTAGTGGTCTCATACAATACTTGTCCTTTTGTGATTGACTTATTTCACTCAGCATGATGTCCTCCAGTTTCATCCATGTTATGAGATGCTTCATAGATTCATCATTGTTCTTTATCTTTGCATAATACTCCATTGTGTGTATGTACCATAGTTTGTTTATCCATTCATCTGTTGATGGGCATCTACGTTGTTTCCATCTTTTTGCTGTTGTGAACGGTACTGCAGTGAATATGGGTGTCCATATGTCTGTCTGTGTGACGGCTCTTATTTCTCTAGGGTATATTCCTAGGAATGGGATTGCATTTTGTAGTGCTTTTTTTTTTTTGTGGTTCTAATGTTTTCTTTGTTCCTCTTACTCTCCTGTGCTGAGTTCCTTTTGTTTTGTGGATTTTTTTTTTTCATTTTTTCTATGTTTGTAAGTTTTGTTTTTATTGAGACTTTGTTTTTCTTCTTTATTTTGCTGAGTAGGTTTGTTAACTTTGTAGTTACCTTGGAATTTACCCTTATTTTCCTAGATTGAACCAGTCTATTGTGACTTGGTATCACCTTGCCTTCCTCTCCATTAGAAGGTTCTATACCTACACGGTTTATTCCCTTTTATTGTTCTGATGCTGTTGTCGTGTATTTTAGCATTTTATTCCTGTATTAATTTCTTGAATTCTTCCATTTTTTTTGTCTGTATTTTCCATGAATTTGCCTGCCTTTTCCATGAATTTGTCTATTTTTTCCTCATTTTTGTCGCTTTTTGCTTAAACTTTTGGATAATTCTGAATATTAAGGATTTGAATTCCCTATCAGTTAGGTCTAGTGCCTTTTCTTCTACTGGAAGGTTATCTGGTGTTTTATTTTGGACGCCTACTGGAACCATCCTGTCCTGTTTTTGTAAATGTTTTGATATTGTCTGCTGTCTTTGGGGCATTTGGTGGTTATTTTCCTCGTTTATTGATTGTAGATTTGTTTGTTTTGTCCTGCTTTTTTATTTTATTTGGTTATGTGTGAGCAGGCGGGCTGTGCATTCTTTGTTGTTTGCTTGTCTGGGCATGATACTTTTCGCCTCCTTCTCCGATGGCCAGGGTCAGTCGCTCAGGTATGGTACAGCAGGGTAAGTCCAGCTGAAGGGGAGTTGCCGGGATGAGTTGTTTTTGGCACGTACCACAGCTGACGGTGCAGACCAGGAATGAGTGCAGGGCAGATTACAGTAGGCCGTACCTGTGCTGCTTGGGAGTGTAATGTGCAGCGCACGGTGCACGTAGGCAGGAAGTAGAGGGTAGATTGTGATGTGTGGAGCTAAGATGGGTATGGGGAAGAGGAGAGTGAAATAGAAGCCAAAAACATACAAACAAAAAAGAGTGCTAAGGGAGCTTGCTATTGGAGTCATGAGAGACTAAGAAATGAGAAAAAACAAAAATGAAAAAAAAAAAGTAAAAGGGTAAAAGAAAAAAGTGAATAAATTGAGAAACTGGAAATGAAAAAAGATAAAAAGGAAATAAAAGAAGATAAGAAAACAAAAAAATAAAGAAAGACGAAAACCAAAATACAAGAAAAAAGAAATGCCCCCAGGGATTTCCCTGTGTATCTGTGCAGAGTAAGGGAGTAGCTTCCAAGCCACATGGTGCCGCCCGGCTAGAAGGGGCTCCGAAGCCGAGAAAAGAAAAAGAGAACAAACAAATCAAAACAGAACAAATCAGAGCAAACAAACAAAAAAGCCCTGGGTGTCCTACCAGCGTGATGGCACCGGCGGGGAGCAGTTTCACAGTCAAGCGGTGTTTCGCAGCCTTTCAGGAAGAGGCCAAGATGGCGCACGGAACCAGGTATTTGAGAGAAAGGTGGTGACAGGTAAGGAAGAAATTTAAAGAAGTGGAAAAAAAGCAACACCCGCAGCCAACAAAAGGCACTCAGGGAGCTGGCCACTGTGGGCGGGTGGAATCCAGGCAACATGGGGGGGCTTCTCGTCCAAGAGAATGTGGCTGCCGGAAGCAGAGGAGGCTAAGTGGGGGTGAAGAAGGGTGGGGGGTGGGAAAGCCTATATCACTGGTTACTGGTTGTTCTGTCTCCTGCTGGAAGCTCCGTGAAGCTGCTTTCTCGTCCCCCCTGTTCACTGATCTCCGATAGGAGTCCAAGATGGCAGATCCGTGCTGTGGTGGCTGATAGGGGACCTCTGCATATATCGCTCCTCGCTGTCTGTTCTTGGTCAGTTTCTTATTCCATTCGGTGCTTGGCTGAGATCTTTATCTCTTCATTTGATGCTTAGGGTTTCAAGATTGATGTGTGACTCTGACTTAGTTTTTCTGATCTTTGCTGCAGAGTGATGGCATGGTGCTTCTGACTATAGCGCCATGTTGTCCAGAAGTCTCATGATTGTATTTTTTAAAGCCCAAACAAATGTCACGTTCAAAGTCCAGACATACCATTTTATAATTATAAAATTGTAGGTGTTTTATATTATCATGCTGTTTATTCTCTCCTTTTTAGATCTTAGTTAATCCTGCAACTGCTGTTCGAAAACAGATGTCTTGAAAAAATGTGACTTATTGGGGACAACAGAAATGTTAATCAATATCAAGAGTCTTGTCATCACATTTCTATTGAAAAGCTTTATAATGGATACGAGAAAGATTGAGAAATGGATAGTTGTATCTTGTTGCAGGAAAATACCAGAGATTGTCCTCTTAATCTTGATTTTTGCAGGTTATCTTTTCCTTTAGATTCATTTGACTCTCATATATTTAACTCTATGTTAACTCGAAGTATTAACCTAAGCTCTGTGTGAAATTGCCCGACCCTTAATTTTCTGTCGGAGGCTCTGGAGAAGGGTGGTTGGGGAGAAGTTGGTTGTATGGTAGTTGGAAGACTTGTCTATCCCAAATATCTTTCCACATTTGATTATTAAATTCTCTTTGGGTCATTTTACACTTCGGTATGGCTTACTTTGAGCAGATGATTGGTTTCTTCTCTGCAGAGCATCTAGCTGAAGTCCACTGCTTTGAAGGGTGAGGAAGGGTGAATCTCGTTTGGTATAGGGTTAGTCCCTCACAGATGACACCAGTAAACCACCTTTTGAATCCTCAATTTGGTGTCTTCTAGCCTTGGAAATGGGCATTTGTGGCTTCTACCCATGTCAAGTGAAAGGACTCCCAGACATCTGTGGAACTGAGGTGCTCCCCTGGGCACCCTCTATGGTTGACATTTCCTTAACTGGTATAAGTATCTTTCTACTTCTCAGCTGTCCTTTGTATCCTTTACTGAGTGGAGGGCAAGAGGGGCAGGGTGATGTACAGTCAGCTGGGCCAGTCCTTTCCTGGGCAATTATGTGAACATGTTGAAGCTGCCGCATATATACAGTTGTTACTCGTTAGGTGTTGTTAAGTTGATTCTGACTCATAGCGACCCTATAGGACAGAGTAGAACAGCCCCATAGGGTTTTCTAGGCTGAAATCTTTATGGGAGCAGGTTGTCAGGTCTTTTTTCCCATGGAGCTACTGGTGGGTTTGAACCACTGACCTTTTGGTTAGCAGCCGAGGGGTTAACCATTGTGCCACCAGGGGTAACTCAGATGGTAAAAGGAGAACTTTAAGGTATTGTGGAGGTAGCAACTCCAGGAAGCAGCTGGCATACTGGGGGAAAATTATTAAAATTTAGAAACTTGAAAGGGGGGGAGGCTTTGGCTGGGACTCAGATCTCTCTGAAGAGGGTCTGCCTTTTCTCTCAGTGTTGGATAAACAACTGCAGGTGGGATTAATTTGCTGCAGGGTTGTTAGTTGATGCTCCCAGGAACTTGAAGTGGATAAGAAGACTGCAGGAAGAAAACAGGAAGAAGCAAGGTCCCTTCTCTTTAGCGCCCTCTCTCTGCAGAGCCTAACAGGGAGTCCCTGGTAAAGCAGAAATCTGGTTTGCAGAGTTCTAGTTCCAGCATAACAAAGTAGAGTATAGAAGGATGAGTTTGGAGTGTGACACAATTACTTAATAACTGTCATGCTGATTTCCCAGTGTGGAGGTTTTAAGGATAGAAAGCTGCCTGATCCTCTAGCCCAGCCCATGATAGATAGGGTAGGGCAAGAAGCCCTTGAATTGTGGCAATACTTGGCTTGACTTCAGCTCTGCAGAATTAGAAATCTTATAGGTGTTGTTGTTAAGCTGTAGGGAAAGGGGTCCCTCCTATCCCCCTTTTGACTTTCAGTCTTTTTTAAAGTAAGCATTATATATTAGATAAGTGTCTTTGTTCCAAATCTGTTGATCCCTTCTCCCACTTCATTGGGGCAACCCCCAAATCTCAGGAAAGACAAGACTGCCTCCCCTCAGTCTCTAGGCTATTAAAGAAGAAAGGAGGTTTAGAGAGGGAAAATGCCAAGGGCCAGAGTGAGTATGTAGGGAGATGGTACAAATAGTGCTTCAAGAATTTACTGTTTCCTCTGTCTTTGGTGTCTTTTTCTCTGCATCAACTCCAAAGACACTTCTTCATATACTAACAGAACAAAGTAAGAGGCATATTTTCTATTAGCTTTATGACACACCTCTCAGTTATAATTTTTTGTCATTCACCAGTCATGAGAGGATAGATGTGAAGCTCTGTGGGATGCTAAGGATTCCAAGTTCTGGCTGTGGTGAAGTTTGAAAAGGGCCCTTGGCCCTAGAGTAGGCTTGTAGTCCATGTTCTGCCACTTGATAGGTTTCTATGCACATTTCTATAAAATATTTTTATGTTTGTTCTAAGGATTAAATCAAGCAACATATGTGAATATATAAATCAGTTTTAAGGATTAATCCAGGTGTCAATCTCTGCCCTTTGGAGTTCTAGCAAAATTTATCTAGCTTTCCAATTTATTAGCCCCTAAAAGTCCAATGCCGTCTCTAGGGTTTTGACCAATTATCTAGTAGTTTATGGTCTTGGAAGTCCCTGGGTGGTGCACACAGTTAACACGCTCAGATGCTAATGAAAAGATTGGAGGTTCGAGCCCGCCCAGAGGCACCCCAAAAGAAAGGCCTGGTGATCTACTTCCAAAAAATCAGCCATTGAAAACCCTGTGGAGCACAGTTCTACTCCAACACACATGGGGTCGCCACAAGTCAGAATCAACTTGATGGCAACTGGTTTACTGGTTTTAAGGTCATGAGATCTCCTTTTGTTTGTGGTTGTGGGATTTTACATGCTGTTAACCCAGACGCACAGCTTAGCCCTTTCCACAGTTCCTGCAAAAAGAATCCACTTATTCCAAGCATTTTACAAGTTTGGTGATTTTATTGAATATTTAGAGGTGGGGGGTGACCCACACAGCCATAAGCCACCTCTTTGGTTTTTGGTGTTTTTCCACTCTTTTTTCTCATTTCTTTCCCCCTTCATTGTTCCACTGCTCAAATTGTCTACGAAGAAGCCTGGCTAAATAATTTAGATCCTGCCTTCAAACCCCAACCAGTACTCGGATGAATAAAGATCCCTCTCTCCCCATATTAAGACCCAGTTCATGCTCTCATTGAGCTCAAGATCCACATAATGCTGCTTTTTCTTTCAAATCATTTATTGAGATAGAATTTACATACAATTAAATGCACTTATTCTGCAAGTGAGTTATGATAAATGTGTAACGTTCCATCACTCCGAAAAGCACAACGATTAATTAAAAGATTATACTGTTTTGAAGTTTGTTTTCACTTTAAGTAGAATGAATATTTTTCTCTGGTGTTACACATTACAATTAACATTACTTGCAGCATCTTTTTGCCATCAGCTGGGGTGTGATCTTTGTTTCTGGAGGTGTATCCCTGAGCACATCTGTGGTTATTCCCTTAGGATAAATTCCAAGATGTGGAATGTTAAAGGTTGGACCAATTTATAGTCCCAGCTTACAAGTATGTGAGAGCCAGTTTCTTAACAGCACTAAATATTAGGATTGTTTTTTATCTTTGGCAGTTCTGAATTTAAGGATTATCTTGATAATAAGAAATTGTCACTTTTGAAATAGTATTGCCTCAATTTTATTAGGTGGTTTTATTAAAAAAATTTTTTTTTTGGATAAGTAATACATGCACATGTTACAAAATTCAACAAAATGGTACCCTTTGAAAAATGTCTCCTACGTTCCTCTCCCAGCTATCTCATTCCTTTCCTCAAGGAAACCACTGTTTATTTAGATCATTTAAATTAGTTCTTTTAAAGATACTTTTTACAAGTTTTTAGCCTGTTATTTTGGTTCAGATGCAGTTTATATCATCTCATATCGCTGGCTCACATAGCTAGCAAGCCGTAAGTCCACATTCATGTTTTTTAAATGTATTGTTGTTTTAGAGACTCAGGCTGCCCATATGAAGTGGGTGAATTTGGCCAAGTATTATTGTGCACAGATGCTCTATCATATATTTGCCCCAGTATCTAAATCTGTGCTTTGTGCTTGTTTTAGTTATATTAAAATCAGAGTTGTCTGAGTAGCTTACTCTTCTGGCTCAGTAGCACAGGACAAAATAATCTTCTGAAATCACAGAACTGGTTCTCTTTAAGGCTATTCCACTTCCAGACAAACTTGAGTATCTGTGAAATTACATCTCTAATCTCATGTTGAGGCGTTGGTGGTTCAGTGGTAGAATTCTCTCCCTTCCATGCGGGAGACCTGGGTTCTGTTGCCGGCCAGTGCATCTCAAGCCACCACCCGTGTCACTGGAGGCTTGTGTTTTGCTGTGATGCTAAACAGGTTTCAGTGGCGCTTCCAGACTTAGACTAGGAAGAAAGCCCTGGCAATCTGCTTCCGAAAATTAACCAGTGAAAACCCTATGGACCACAGTGATCCAATCTGCAGTCGATCAGGTGGATGGCATAGAACTGAGCAATATTTTGTTCTGTTGTACATGGGGTCACCATGAGTTGGCACCTACTCAATGGCAACTAACAACAACAACTTCATGTTAATTTGGTTTCTTCTAAAAATGTTTGGTTTCTTCTAAAAATGTTTGGGTAGAGGGCAGAATCTTTAACAAGTCAACTGTTGTTGTTAGGTGCCGTTGAGTCGATTCCGACTCACAGCGACCCTATGTACAAGAGAATAAATTGCTGCCTGGTTCTGCGCTATTCTCACAATCGTTGTTCTGCTTAAGCCCATTGCTGTAGCCACTGTGTCAGTCCATCTCGTTGAGGGTCTTCCTCTTTTTCAGTGACGCTCTGCTTTACCAAGCATGACGTCCTTCTCCAGGGACTGCTTCCTCCTGATAACATGTCCAAAGTATGTGAGACTTAGTCTCACCATTCTTGCTTCTAAAGAGCATTCTGGTTGTACTTCTTCCAAGACAGATTTGTTCGTTCTTTTGGCAGTCCGTGGTATATTCAATATTCTTTGCCAACACCACAATTCAAAGGTGTCAGTTCTCCTTCGGTCTTCCTTATTCATTGTTAGTTTTTGCGTGCATACGAGGCGATTGAAAACACCATGGCTTGGGTCAGGCGCACCTTAGTCTTCAAGGTGACATCTTTGCTTTTCAACCCTTTAAAGAGGTCTTTTGCAGCAGATTTGCCCAATGCAATACGTCTTTTGATTTCTTGGCAAGTCAGCTAGTCAGTACCAAAGCAATGGTTATTATTCAAATTGAGAAAAATGACTGTTAGATTATCAAAGCTGCTTAAAGGGGAAAAACAAAAATCTGATATCTCTTGTGCTTAGTATTTGGCCCTTTAAGTGTGTGACCTGTAGGGAAGGCATCAAGGCTTTGAGCAAAAGTGTGAAACAGTTCATGAAGATTGATTTTGGGGTTTTCAAAATCCTTTTTTTCCCCTACTTACTCCTGTCTTCACAGTCACTCTCTGGCTTCTTAAAGTCTTGGAAGTACTATTTTTGGAAGTTCTTGAATTTCTCCTTTTCCCAGTCAGTATTTTTCTTTTTTCTGGGGGATTCCAGTTGGTATGGACTGCCTGCTATGTGAGACACACTGTGGTGCTCATCTTTGGGACTACAAACATTAGACTCGACCTCTAGGAACTAGTGTAGTTGGTGAGACAGGCGGTAATGTGGCAAAGTATAAGGGATGGCTTCCAAGAAAAGGTGCATCCCTACTTTCCAATAATATTCAGTCATATTTTGTCAGTGGCCTACCTCTTTAACTGGCAGTTGATTTTCAAAATGGTAGAAAAACTGCCAAAGTATTATAATAAAGTATCACTGCTGCTCTGTGGCCAAAATAACGTTTTATGACTTACCCTACTTTGTAATTTTCCACATCAAAACTGTGCATTTCAGGGAATGTGGAGATGTGTGGTTATGGATGGTGGCACAGGCTCACGGGGGCCAGACTCTCTGGGCTTGACTTCTAGCTCTGCCAAGCGTTAACATGAATAACCTCGTTTGACCTCTCTGCTTCTTTATCTGCAGAGTGGGTTTAATACACTAACCTAGTCTAGTTGAGAGGATTAATATGTGTAGAGTGCAAAGAACAGAGCCTAACTTAACAGTGAGCCGTATGTAGTGTTAAAGAGCCTGGATAAAGCCCTCGACTGCTAACTGAAAGATTGGTGGTTCCAACCCACGAGTCGCTCTGCCGGAGAATGATGTGGGCAGTCTGCTTCTGCGAAGATCACAACCTTGGAAACTCTATAGGGCAGTTCTACTCTGTCCTCTAGGGTCGCTCTTAGTGGGAATTGACTCGATGGCAGTGGGTTTGGTTTGGTTTGGTTTGGTTTGGTTTTTATATAGTGTTGGCTATTGCTATTTTCTGATTTTGCAAAGGTGTTGCTTTACTGTAACCCCAAAAAGAATGAACCTCTTCTCAGTGTGTGGAAAACTTCTTTTCGTCATTTTTGTGTTAGTTCCACAAAATATAACCCTCTGAAGTAAGATATTGATTGTTAAAGCACAGCAAATGCCCGTTTATCAGCAGTGGGTAGGAAAATGGGATGTTTGGGATAAATGCTATATTTTTCCTTTGCTAGAATTATCATATATGTAATCAGTTTTCTATGAAATTCTATTATTAGACAATAATAAAGTTGATTTTTATAGCTGTGAAGCCTAAGTTTAACTCTTTAGTTCAAAGTATTTAGAGGGTATGCCATTCCTGCATACTACAGTGTGAATGGTGCTTTCCTGGAACTTCAGTGTGGCTGGTTAAAGGATGCTTATTTTTGGAGAAACAGAATTCCCAATATCTGGTTGCTTCCTTATTTATCTCAGAGTTAGTATGCAGAATGTAAAAAAAAAAAAAAAACTTGTTTAATTTTCTTTTCTGGTGGTTTGGATTTGGGACACAATTGTGTCAGTGGCACAATTGGGTTGAGAACTAGAATCTGGGCCAGTTGTAGCTTATTTTTGTTTGCTTCACTGAAAATTTTAGCTGCTCTGCTTCCATGTCTTCTTGTCTGTTAATATAAGCACTAAAAAATAACAAACCAGGGCTGTCGAGTCAGTTTCAACTTACGATGACCCCATGTGTTGCAGAGTAGAACTGCACTCTTTGGGGTTTTCAAGGCTGTGACCTTTCAGAAGCAGATCACCAGGCCTTTCTTCTGAGGCACTTCTGGGTGGATTTGAATGCCAGCCTTTCAGTTCGTAGTCAAGTGCCTAACTCTGCGTCACCCAGGGACTCCTAATGTAAGGCCAGACCTTCCCTGTAGATGGAATTCTTGGGCATTTAGCACTTGAGGTAACATGACCAAGGAAAAGGCTTAAGTAAGTAATATATATAGTAGCTGTGAAATTGTAGCCGCTCGTTTGTAGGTCAGGGGGAAAGTACCTTTTTATGCCATATGGTTTGCAAATAATACTGATTAATTTACTATAAGTCACCAGCCTTGAGGAAGGCAGGCTGCAGTGATTCATTGAGTGAAAAATTGTAAACTTATTATTAATATGTAAACATATTTTAGAACTTGTTTTAAAAAGCAGGTGTCATTAGCAACAGATTTCTTTTTTCCTCACATATTGAACAGATACACAGCCCCTATTATCCTTCCGCTCGGCTGGGAAGACTCAATATTGAACAGTAATTATAAGCCTAAAGAATATTACAAAAGGGGACTTCCCATTAGAAGGAAGCATATAGCAATAAGATTTAACCCATTCTACTGATAATAAAATGTTCAGTCAATTCTAGTGCTAGAGTGAACCTTGAAATGTTCAAGGAACCAAAGTTTAGAAGGCTGAAGAGGTAAATTGGTTCAGTTTAGATTGGGATTAAATTCAGATGTTCTGAGCTTTTTCCCTACTAGGTACACTAGGTTGCCTAGCTGAATTCACTTGTCTAGTGTGAAATTGTTTGTGGTCGTTGGTTTGGCTTGTGAGGTATGACAGAAGGAAACGTTGCCCAGTCGTGTGCCATCTTGATTGTTGGTATGTTTGAGTCCATTGTTGTAGCTATAGTGTGAAATTAGCTCCCTCATTAAAGGCTTTTAAACTAGGTAAAAGTTCTTTGATAAAAGATTAGATTAGCAGACTTCATTAACTGTTCTCTTTTGATTCAGTTTAATCTCAAGGAAATATTTAGTTCCTTAACCTCTTCATTTTTCCTCCAGTCTATTAATTCTCACATTTTTTTCACTTCTTTATCCAGCTTAGCTTTTATGTCTTTAGCAAGCAACAGAAACCAACATTGGCTAGTTTAAACAGACAAGATATTTATTAAGAGTTCTTAGATAACAATGCTCTCTGCAGTGTGATTACTGATGCCAGGTACAGGATGCTACGCTAGAACGGCTCCAGTTACTGTCTGGAGGTTAGCTACTGCCATTCTTACCGGAGTGGATCCTTCTTTCTCATTTTAGCTTCTTCTGAACAGTTTTGACGGAGCCTAGGTCACATGCTTAGTTGCAAGAGAGTTAGGAAAAAAGACTTTAGCTTTTCTGAGGGGTGAAGTATTCTAAAACACATATGTTCAAAGCTGTGGCGTGGCTAAAAGGAACAAATGTCCACTACAAACCTCATTTTGCCCTTAGTGCTGCCAGGCAGTCCTGTGTGATCATGCATAAGTTTTTGTTTTCTATAACATTAGCTTCAAACCTTCACATTATTCTTAAGCTCCCAACCTCGACTTTATACTAAGGAAGGGGAGGTAAGAAGGGAAAGAGGATATCCCTTTGTTGAAAAGCTTTTATTTCCAGTCAGGTGAATGTTGAACAGGTTGGAATATACTCTCTGCTCCACTTGGAGTAATAATCAAAAAATGGGCTAGATGCCTGTGAGTTATTTATTGTGTCCACTAGGGGGTAGTGTGGACTCTAAAAATTAAAATTCTTCCTCAGTGATTAAGCCTTATTTCATGATGCAATTCCTTGTTTGAATTAATTTTTGTACTTTCAGAGTTTGTAGAATTTTCTATTAATCGTCATTTTCAAACATAATCTTGGGAATGTTAGCAAACAGTAACATTTATACACGTTCCTGTTAATAGTAATTTCAGATATTCTGACATTACTTTTTGTACAGAATTTTTTTGAGGGGATAATAGTGATGCTTTAAAGTTTCTCTACCACATTTTACCCACTATATGAAATAAGTTAAATTATCCTTAATGACCTGTTGATAACTTCATTATAATGGGATTGTCTCATGTTTAACTTTCTATTGTCTGTGCCTACACTGTAACTATGGTGGCCTACGATGTCTGTATGGTAGCCTCATGTGGCTATCGAGAGCTGAAATGTGGCTAGTTTTGAAATATGCTGTAATTGTAAATTACACCCTGAATTTTGAAGTCTTAGTATGAAAAAAGAATGTGAAATACCACATCAGTAATTTTTTATGAATTAATTGAATTATATAATCTATATAATCAATAATTTTTTATTGAATTAATAATTTAATGTAAAATATTGAGTATATGGACTACAAGTTGATAATACTTTAGATATACTGAGTTAAGTAAAATATATTAAAATTAATTTCACCTGTTTTTACTTTTTATTGCGGCTACTAGAAAATTTATGGTGTCTCTGGGTGACACAGATGGTCTAGCATTTGACTTTTAGCTGAAAGGTTGGCACTTGGAACTCACCCAGAGGCGCCTTGAAAGATAGGCCTGGCGATCTACTTCCAAAAGGCTGAAAGGTGGGATTGCAATGAGCCGGAATTGACATGGTGGCAAGTAGCAACAACAACAACTAGAAAATTTCAAATTTCGTATGTAGCTAGGATTATATTTTTTGTCAGACAACGCTGCTCTAGGGAAAAGCACTCATCAGCCATTTTATCTTGGCCTACCTGTAGCTGGCCTTATGATTTGTAAGGAAGCACTACTGTGAGGAAGTTAAGAAAATCTGTTTTGGTTTCTAATCCTAGCTAGAATAGTCAGTTTTACTGTAATGAGACATAGATGTTCCTGAAAATCACTGCACTGTGCAAAACCATGTGGTAAAAGACACAGGGCTTATGGGGAAAATGGGGCTGGAGGATGACACTAAGAAAAGTCATTTGTGACATTTTAAAAAAGACGTTGTTGTTAGGTGCCGTCGAATCAGTATTGACTCATAGTGACCCTATGTACAATAGAACGAAACACTGCCTGGTCTTGCGTCATCCTCACAGTTGTTGCTATGCTTCAGTCCATTGTTGTAGCCGTTGTGTCAGTCCATCTCCTTGAGGGTTTTCCTCTCTTTTGCTGACCCTCTACCTTACCAAGCACGATGTCCTCCTCCAGGGACTGGTCCTTCCTGATAACATGTCCAAAGTATGTGAGATGCCAGGTTAATTTAGCAGGAATGACTACCCAAACCATCCATTATATATTAGACAAACCAAAAAAACCAAACCCATTGCCGATGAGTTGATTCCGACTCTTAACGACCCTACAGGACAGAGTAGAACAGCCCTATAGGGTTTCCGAGGAGTGCCTGGTGGATTCGAACTGCCAACCTTTTAGTTAGCAGCCATAGTTCTTAACCACTACGCCACCAGGGTTTCCATATATTAGCCATCCCTCCTCATTTTTTGTATAAAGCAAGAATCACATTTGTCTGCAAGTAACAGAAAATTCAATCAAAGAGTAGCTTAAATGAATTAGAAATCTATTTTGCTCAGGCATAAGAAGTCTGTAGCCAATTGGTAAAGTTAATTTAGGGCCATTGTGCTGTCTTTTCACATGGTCACAGAATGACTACTGTAGCATCAGCCATCACTTCCACATTCCAGCCAGGAAGAGGTAAATGACAAAGAAGGTTAGCCTGTACAAGGAAAGCAAAACTTTCCAAGCTAGAAATTTCTAGGAGGCTTTACATTTTATTATCGAGAACTGTGTTCCATGGCCACCCTTAGCCTCAAGAAATACTTACAAATTTATTATTATTTTTCCACAGTGAAGAGCAGTGGCATTCTGTTAGCAAGCAAGAGTGGAAAATGAATAGGTAACTAGCAGCATCTCTCAGACTTCCTTACAACCTTTCATTTTATTGTCTTTGTTGCCCTTACTAATTTGTTCATTTGTGTTAAAAATAAAATTTTCACAATATTAAAAAAAAAAAAAAAAGTGCGATGAAGTCTTGCCATCCTCACTTCTGAGGAGTGTTCTGGCTGTACTTCTTCCAAGACAGATTTGTTCATTCTTCTGGCAGTCCATGGTATATTCAGTATTCTTTGCCTACACCATAACTCAAAGGCATCAATTCTTCTTCAGTTTTCCTTATTCATTGTCCAGCTTTCATATGCATATGACATTGGGTCAAGTGCACCTTAGTCCTCAGAGTGACCTTTTTGCTTTTTAACACTTTAAAGAGGTCTTTTGCAGCAGATTTGCCCAGTGCAAATACATCGTTTGATTTCTTGCCTGCTGCTTCCATGGGTGTTGATTGTCGATGCAAGTAAAATGGAGTCCTTGACAACTTCATAGTTTTCTCCGTTTATCATGATGTTGCTTATTGGTCCAGTTGTGAGGACTTTTGTTTTCTTTATGTTGAGGTGTAATCCGTACTGAAGGCTGCTGGAGTCTTTGATCTTCATCAGTAAGTGCTTCAAGTCCTCTTTGCTTTCAGCAAGCAAGGTTTGTCGTCTGCACATCGCAGGTTGTCAATGAGTCTTCCTCCAATCCTGATGCTGCGTTCTTCTTCATATAGTCCAGCTTCTGGAAATATTTGCTCAGCGTATAGATTGAATAAGTGTGGTGAAAGGACACACCCCTGACACACACCTTTCCTGATTTTAAACCACACAGTATCCCCTTGTTCTGTTTGAATGACTGCCTCTTGGTCTATATACAGGTTCTTCATGAGCACAATTTAGTATTCTGGAATGCCAGTTTGTGATGTTTTAAAAGAGATAGGAACCTAATAAAAATGGTGCACAGTTTTAACGCATGTGAAATGGTTAAGAAATACATAAATACTACCCCTAAAATGGCAATTTATCTTGAAAAATACCTAAAGTTTGCTTGTAGATATGAGTATGGAGAGGGCTGCAGCTTGTGAGGTGAAGTGATGGAGGGTTATTGGACACAGAGTTGTAACAGTAAGTATAGATGAGCAGAGCTTATAACACATATCATGAATTTAGGTAGCTGGTGGATGTTTGAGGTGTGTGATTTTGTGTATTCCCCATGGTTGGTTCAGCGGGCTGCTGTTTTCTGCATTTATCTAGTGTTTTCTAGGGAATGAAATCACACATAAGCAAATGCAAAGTTTGCACTACACTCATATTTTTCTCTAATATATCAATCAAGTTGGAATGAGTTAACCGACAGTACTTGCTGTATATGGACAAGCTTATAGCT
This sequence comes from Trichechus manatus latirostris, assembly GCF_000243295.1. Lineage (NCBI taxonomy): Eukaryota > Metazoa > Chordata > Mammalia > Sirenia > Trichechidae > Trichechus > Trichechus manatus. The sequence goes on along the minus strand of NW_004444055.1, from coordinate 7,213,072 downwards.
TTTCTGAACCTGTGTATAGAACCCCAATTCTGTAAAATGGGGATAATAAAACTTAACATCTGAGGTGGACATTGTAGGTGTAAGGATTAATGAAATCATATAGGTAAAGAATTTTGCACAATTTAAAAACTCAAGTTTGCTGCTGCTGCTGTTAGTGCCAAATAACTGCTCAGAATTAGGGAACAACTATGTGAAATAACTGGTTATTTTGTAATGAATGAATTTAATTATAAGGTGAATCCATGTTAGACCTCACTCAAAAAAGGTTTAATTAAATTTGAAAAACATTTCAAATCAGGTAATTAGGAACCTTTTTTTTTTTTTTTTTAAATTCATCAAAGTTCAGATCCTTAAACCTGGCTTATGAATGATCTGGCTCCTGCCTACCACTATATATACAGCTCATTCTCCTAACACCCTTCCCCATGACTGTGGAAATTTGCCCACAGAACAGAATCATCCGCATTACACTACTGTTACATAGTATTGTATTAATATACTGAAATTTGGGGGTTTGTATGTTGTGAGCCATAAGTTTGTGTGGTCTTTAGCTGTGAGGGTGGCAAGAGTTTGGCTCTCTTGCTTTGGACGCGTTATCAGGGAAGACCAATCACTAGAAAAGGACATTATGGTTGGTGAAGTAGAGGGTCAGCGAAAACAAGGAAAACCCTCAATGAGATGGACACAGCTAAAACAATGGACTCACGCATACCAACCATCATGAAGATGATACAGGACCAAGCAACACTGCGTTGTGTTATACATAAGGTCACTGCTATGAGTCAGAGCCGACTCAATGGCAGCTAACAACAACAACGTGTTGTGAACAACTAGCATTTACCCATTTGTAGCCGTTTTGTCTCTTTCCCATTTTCCAGAATCTCTTATATTGCTAACATGTCATGTTATAAATCTGTCTGAAAATTTATTAAAGATAATAGCATGGCTACTTTTCCATAGAAACTTTGACTACAATTAACATGCTGAACAAGTGGTGGTGCAGTGGCTAAGCATTTGGCTGCTAACCAAAAGGTTGGCAGTTTGAATCCACCAGCCGCTGCTTGGAAACCGTATGGGGCAGTTCTGTTCTGTCCTGTAGGGTTGCTATGAGTTGGAACCAACTTGATGGCAATGGGGTTTATTTCCCTTTGCTTTTCCACCTTTATATTCTAACCACATTACTAATTCAAATGTGACTCCATGAAGCCTTCTTTGCTCAAAATTCCATCTTTTAAACTCTTAAAGTTCTGTACCTCTCTAATGACAAGTAACAGTTGTATGTTCTCTGAGGCAAATGCTTTGTTCATTTCGTCTTTCTGAGGACAGCTGTCTTTGCGTATCTAGCATTTATTTCCTTCTCTTCAGACAGTTCCTCAGTTTTCTTTTGGTGGTTCAGGTGAGTTTGACAGTACCTTCATTTCCAGAAGTAGACTTATAACGCTGGCCAATGAGAATCTTGCCAGCTCCCTGACTACAAAAAGTGAGTACATGTTCTTGAGCATTTGAATTTTGAAGGGAGTGAGAATTGGGTGGAGAGTGATTGGAGCAGATCTTTCCCAGAGGGTGTACTTACATATACAGGGTGAACTTGCAGGTGCACTCAAGCAGTTTACAGTCATATATATAAAGAATAATTGACTCTTGCTTTCCTAGTAATCCCAAAAAAAGAACCTGTTTTCCTAATATTTTAGAGTCACTGAAGTAGAAGGTCAGTGAAAAAGAGGAAGACCCCCAGTGAGATTGATTGACGCAGTGGCTGCAACAATGGGCTCAAACATAGCAACGATTGTGAGGATGGCCTGATGCAGTGGCTGCAACAATGGGCTCAAACATAGCAACGATTGTGAGGATGGCGCAGGACCGGGCGGCATTTCGCTTTGATTACATAGTGTCACTATGAGTCAGAACTGACTCAGTGGTACCTAACAACAAGAATCACTTCAAGATGTAGTTTCAGGTTGAAGTAGAGAGTAGGCATTGTTAAGGAATCTTTCAATTTTATCAGACTTAAGTAGTTACATTCAGACAACTCTTGGTTGAGGTGAACTAAAAGATCCACAACTGGCATTATTAGTTACACAGTGCAGTTTTGTATTTCAGAGAATACTCTAAATGGGGAAAACCTAATTACTGTAGACATGCTATGTTGGGGTATATATGGATAGTTACTAACTGTATCAGGTCTGTGGGTGGTGCAAACCGTTAAGTTCTTAACTACTACCTGAAAGATCGGCAGTTCGAACCCACCAAGCAGTGAGTCGGGAGACAGGCCTGGCAGTCTGCTTCCAAAAGGTCACACAGCCTTGAAAACCCTATGGAACAATTCTACTCTACACAGATGGGGCTGCTATGAGTCAGAATCAACTCAGTGGCAACAGGTTTGGGTACTTTTTTTTTTTTTTTTTTTAACTAACTACTAATTTTTCCAGCATCACTTTTTATTTTTTTAGAATACTGTTTTAATTTATTTAAAAATTTACTTCACATTGTTAACCATTGTCAAGGGCAACACGTGTACTAACTGTTTAATGAGAAACTATTCTGTAAACCTTCATCTAAAGTGAGAATAGCAGCACAAATTGGAAGAGCGTAGTCGATGTCACTGAACTGTGCATGTAGAAATTTCTGAAATGGTGTATCTTTGGCTATGTGTATTTTCACCAAAAAAAAAAAAAAAAAAAAAAAAGGTCGACAAAGGAGAGGGTTGACATGTCGTGGGGTTGTTAACCAGTGTCATAAAACAATATGTGTACTGACTGTTTCATGAGAAACTATTTGTTCTGTAAACTTTCATCTGAAGTACAATTTAAAAAAAAAAAGGTATAAAAAAAATTTCAACAGCCCCCCCAAAAAGAATTTACTGCACATAATTTAATCGTTGCCTCACAGAATGTACAATCTTACAGTTGCTTCATAGTAATCATTGTGAGCACAAATTATCTTTGAACTTAAAAATGCCAGAAGGTCTTCGTTAGTGGAGATTGGTTGACAGAAGGACAAGTGTTGTAGTTTACTGTGATGTGATTCTGCAGTTTACTCTGCAAGTCCCAAATAGATCTTGATACACAGACCAATTTGATGTGGTGTTTAATTGCTTTTTAAAGTATTTGCAACATGCATTGTTGTACGCTTTCTGTAAGATGCAGTAGTTCTGTTGAGACTTAATCTTGTTGCCATTTAAATCCTTGCCCTGCTCTTTTATGTAATTCCTACTTTTTAGTAGCTCACTTTCTAAAAATAGTCTGCAGTATTTTCTGTTATACCCAGCCCTAAGCCCAGTTCTACGTGGGATTCAACCTGGATTGCTTCTGAACATGTTGTTGTGTGCTATCAAGTTGATTCCAATTTATAGCAGCCCGATAAGACAGAGTAGAACCGCCCCATAGGGTTTCCAAGGCTGAAATCTTTTTTTAAAATATCTCTTTGTTTTATGGGCCTGTCTAATCTTTGACTGAAGGGTGAACCTCAGGAGTGACTTCGTTACTGAGCTCTAAGGGCGTCCGGGGGCCATTCTCTTGGGGTTTCTCCATTCTCTGTCAGACCAGTACCAAGGCTGAAATCTTTATGGGAGCAGATCATGAGCTCTTTTCTCCCACAGAGTGGCAGGTGGATTTGAACCTCTGACCTTTTGGTCAGCAGCTGAGCGCTTAACCATTGCACCACCAGGGCTCCTTTTTCTAAACATAGTAACCAAAAAAAAAAACCTAAACCAGTTGCCTTCAAGTCAGTTTTTACTCATGGCAACTCCATGTGTTTCAGAGTAGAACTGCTTTTCATAGAGTTTTCAATGGCTGTGACTTTTCAGAAGTAATCAGTCAGGGCTTTCTTCCTCTAAATATAGTAGGAGCACAAAAATACAACTAAATGTTGCAATTATGGATTATTCTGTTTTCTTTAAAGCATTGTTATTTAATAAATCTTGAGGTAGTTTATTGTGCCTTGTTCTTACCCAACATTGTTTTTGAGTTGCTTGTATAGGACTGTGGCCTCTTGGTGTGGTCTCATCTGTCAGGTCCTTCACTGTGTTATTTAATCTTCATTAGCAACTCTGAATGAGAAGTAGTTTTAATTATATAGATGAGGGAACTGAGGCTCAGAGAGATGTAAAGTACTTGTTCAAAAACCAAACCCATTGCTGTCAAGTCGAATTTCTACTCACAGTGACCCTGTAGCCCCTACAGCAACTCTATGGACCCTACAGCGACCCTATAGGGTACAGTAGAACTGCCCCCTAGCGTTTCCAAGGCTGTAAATCTTTAGGGAGGCGGGCTGCTCCATCTTTTTCACGCGGAGTGGCTGATAGGTTTGAACTGCTGACCTTTTGCTTAGCAGGTGAGTGCTTAACCACTGTGCCACCAGGGCTCCTTGTTCAAAAATACACTTAAACTTTTTATATCTGGACTTAAAGAAATCACACTGTACTTCATTGCCTATACCAAAGAATAATATAAAACTAGAAGGTGTTTCACAGTTAACTGTGTGAGTAGTAGCAGGAAGAATTTTATTTCCTATTCAGTTTTTGGCTTTTTAGGAGGAAGAAAAAGGACATCATCTTCTGTGGGTAAGATTTTTAAAGCCTACCATCTGAGACTTTTTCCATTTGGTTTGGATTTTACTCTTTTTTCCGCCCATAATTTATTCTTTGGGTTTGTTTGGGAAGTAACACCATTTACTCAAATAAATATTATACATCTGTTCATGGTGTCAGAATCCATTAGAACCTGAGAGCATATAGAAAACTATACCCAAATGTTCTTCACACCTAAGAGCTTATTCTGTAATCTTATAATTATCAGGTCATGTAGTGTGTTTAATCTCTAAACTCTTCAGAAAGACTATCTGATGTTGAGGATGAACTGAAGATGAGAAAATGAATGCCATATCTATCTCTCTGCCAATATGTGCTGAGAGTGATTTTGAAGCTATTTTGGGGTATGACCTTGGAGGCCCTGCTGGTAGCTTTTTATAGCCTTAAGTAGAACTGCTACTATTTTGTGTAACCAGGGAGTGGTGTTTTGGGGCTTTTGGATCCTAGCTTCCCCTTTTTCCCAGTCTCCCTCTCTATGACTTTCTAAAAATATGAAACCTGGGATAAACAAAAAGAGGATGGAAGCGAGGAGAGATCAGAATTCAAGGACTTTTACATCCGTTTCTTTTCTCATTGCCTCTACTCCTACCATTCATTCTTAATATCTTTATTTTTTCTAAAAATGAAGACGACAAGCCTCGTTTTTCTTAGTCACATGTTGGAGGACTTCCTGAGATGGGAAGTCTTATGAGATTTTTTGCCTTATGAGATTATTAATGCTGTAAAAATGTTTCATTTTGAAACTAAAGGCCATTTTGCTGAAAGCAGTTCAGAGCATTTCAGTTTCTTATTTCCCCTTGTGTTGCCGTGATTAAAACAAAAAAAACTAGCCTTGCGTTAATACCAAAGATATTACTTTAAATGGCCATGTGTGTAATACATTTTGGGGGAAGGATTTGATTTAATATCCTCATCTCATGACTATTTCAGTATTTGACTGTGCTGAGAGTTTATATATATATATATAATTATACTGATAACCATATTCAATGGGGGAAAGGTTAAACTATTCAAATATATATAATATTTATATTAGTTTTATATATATATTTTTTAGTATGTGTATTGTAGGTTGTAGAATAAAATGGTGTAGCGTATATAATTTTTCTTAAGTGAAGGCAGTATATGTACAGTATTCTCATTTATTGTTTTTTCTACCTAAGAGCTTAGGTATAGTGGTGTTCTAAACTTTTTTGTCTGTACATACCTATTCAGAATGTTGAACATGTATTAATAATACATAAATTATGTATACTATTATTAGTTTGTATATTAAATATAAACTTTTTCTGAGTAAAAAGAAATACAAATCCCCACTTGAATGGATCCTTTGTTTTCCCCGTGATGTGCACATTCTGCTTTGAATTACCCTGCTTTATAATGATGTTAAAGATGCAATTCTGATGGTGTATTCCTTTTTCTTTATAACATCAAATAGATAAATCATTCAGGTATTTATTGAACATACGCTGTGGTGCCAGGCACTGTTCCAGATGCTGAAGGTAGAAGTCAAATTCCTCCTGTTACGGAGTTATCTATTCTGAACAGAATAAGTGAGCTATGTGGTGTGTTAGTCCTTTGGAGATAAAATATGGGAGCGGGGATAGGGTGTATGTGGAGTACTCTGAAATGGCGCTTGCATTTCAATTCTGGAGGCTTCACCGAAAAAACAACGTTTGAATGAAGAGCTTTGGAGCCGAAGGAGCAAATGGTACAAAAATTTGGGGAAGAAGAGCAAGTGCATACTCCCCGAGACAGGAGTGTGCCTGTCAAGTTGAAGAACTATAAGGAAGGTAGTGCAGCTGGAACGAAGGGGGTGGGGAAAGCATAGCTGAAGCTGAGTCAGGGGTAAGTGGAGTGAGCGGATTATATAAAGCCCCTTTTTTGGCCAGTATAAGTACTTTGACTTTTAAAAGGTCTATGAAAAATAGACCAGTGAGGAAGGGGAGAGCGAAGTCAGAAGCAGGGAGAACAAGTTAGGAGGTTATTGTAGTATCCCTGGTGAGAGTTGATGGAGACTTGGCTCAGAGGTGTAGCAGTGGAGTGCTGAGAAGCAGTCCAGTTGTAGGTAGATTTTGAAGTTCAAGCAAAGAGAATTTGTTGATTGGATTGGATGTGGGGTATGAAGGTGGATCATCTGGAAGGATGGATTTGCAGTTACACCAGAACGAAACATTGCCCGATCCTGCGCCATCCTCACAATCGTTGCTATGTTTGAGCCCATTGTTGCAGCCACTGTGTCAATCCATTTCATAGACAGTCCTTCTCTTTTTTTGTTGACCCTCTACTTTACCAAGCATGATGTCTTTCTCTAGGGACTAGTCTTGCCATCCTGGCTTCCAAGGAGCATCCTGGCTGTACTTCTTCCAAGACATATTTGTTCATTCTTCTGGCAGTGCATGGTATGTTCAATATTCTTCGCCAGCACCATAATTCAGAGGCTTCAATTCTTCTTCAGTCTTCCTTATTCATTGTCCAGCTTTCACATGCGTATGAGGCAACTGAAAACACCATAGCTTCGGTTGGGTGCACCTTAGTCCTCAAAGTGATATCTTTGCTTTTAACACTTGAAAGAGGTCTTTTGTAGCATATTGCCCAATGCAACATGTAATTTGATTTCCTGACCTCTTTCCATGGGCTTTGATTGAAGATCCAAGTAAAATGAAATCCTTGACATCTTCAGTATTTTCGCCATTTATCATGATGTTGCTTATTGGTCCAGTTGCGATGGTGTTTGTTTTCTTTGTGTTGAGGTGTAACCCATACTGAAGGCTGTAGTCTTTCATCTTCCTCACAAGTAACTGTTGAAGTCCTCTTTGCTTTCCCCAAGCAAAGTTGTGTCATCTGCATATCGCAGGTTGTTAATGAGTCTTCCTCTAGTCTTGATGCCACGTTTTTGTTCATATAGTCCAGCGTATCGGATTATTTGCTCAGCATATAGATTGAATAAGTATGGTGAAAGGATACAACCCTGATGCATACTTTGTCTGATTTTAAACCACTCAGTATCCCTTCTTCTGTTTGAATAACTGCCTCTTGGTCTATATACAGGTTCCTCATGGGCACAATTAAGTGTTCTGGAATTCTCATTCTTCACAGTATTATCCATAATTTGTTATAATACACACAGTCTAATGCCTTAGCATAGTTAATAAAACACACGTAAACATCTTTGTGGTATTCTCTGCTTTCAGCCAAGACCCATCTGACATCAGCAGTGATATCCCTGGTTCCACATCCTCTTCTGAATCCAGCTTGAATTTTTGGCAGTTCCCTGTCGATGTACTGCTTCAACCATTTTTGAATTATCTTCAGCAAAATTTTACTTGTATGTGATATTAATGATACTGTTCGATAATTTCTGTTGATCAGTTCTTTTTGGTACAGTGACTCTGGGTATTCCTTTCATCTTTTGATGCTTTTTGCATCCTTCAATATTTTGCCCATAGAATCCTTCAAAATTGCACCTTGAACCTTAAATCTTTTCTTCATTTCTTTCAGCTTGAGAAATGCTGAGCGTGTTCTTCCCTTTTGGTTTTCTTCCAGGTCTTTGCACATTTCATTATAATACGTTACTTTGTCTTCTCGAGCTGCCCTTTGAAATCTTCAGTTCTTTAACTTCTTCATTTTTTGCTTCCATTTTAGCTACTCTGTGTTCAGGAGCAACTTTCAGAGTCTCTTCTGACATCTACTTTTTTCTTTCTTTCCTGTCTTTTTAATGACCTTTTGCTTTCTTCATGTATGATGTCCTTGATGTCATCCCACAGCTTGTCTGGTGCTCGATCATTAATGTTTAATGCGTGAAATCTATTCTTGAGATGGTCTCTAAACTCAGGTGGGATATACTTAAGGTCATACTTTGGCTCTTATAGACTTGCTTTAATTTTCTTCAGCTTCAGCTTGAACTTGCATATGAATAGTTAATGGTCTGATGGTCTGTTCTGCAGTCAGCCCCTGGCCTTGTTTTTACTGATGATATTGAGCTTCTCCACGGTCTGCGTCCACAGATGTAGTCGATTTGATTCCTATGTATTTCTTCCGGTGAAGTCAACGTGTATAGTCACCGGTTTATGTTGTTGAAAACAATATTTACAGTGAATAAGTCTTTGGTCTTGCAAAATTCTATCATGCTATCTCTGGCATCGTTTCTATCACCAAGGCTATATTTTTCAACTACTGATCCTTCGTTGTTTCCAGCTTCCACATTCCACGCACCAGTAATTATCAGTGCATCCTGATTGCGTGTTTGATCAATTTCAGACTGCAGAAGTTGGTAAAAATCTTCAGTTTCTTCATCTTTGGCATTAGTGGTTGGTGTGTAAATTTGAATAATAGTTGTATTAACTGGTCTCCCTTTAACCCGTTGCCACTAAGTTGATTCCAACACATAGTGACCCTGTAGGACAGAGTAGAACTGCCCCATAGGGTTTCCAAGTAGCGGCTGGTGGATTCGAACTGCCGACATTTTGGTTAGCAGCCGTAGCTCTTAACCACTGCACCACCAGGGCTCTGGTCTCCCTTTAGGTGTATGGATGTTATCCTATCACTAATAGAGCTGTACTTCAGGATAAGTCTTGAAATGTTCTTTTTGACAGTGAATGCAGCGCCATTCCTCTTCAATTTGTCGTTTCCAGCATAATAGACCATGTGATTTTCCAATTCAAAATGGCCAATACCAGTCCATTTCAGCTTACTGATGCCTAGGATATTGATCTTCAAGCGTTCTATATCATTTTTGACAATTTCCAATTTTCCTAGATTCATACTTCGTACATTCTGCGTTTTGATTATTAATGGATGTTTGTAGCTATTCTCATTTTGAGTCGTGCCACATCCACAAATGAAGGTCCCAAAATCCACATCCATAAGATCAATTCTACTTTCAGGAGGCAGCTCTTCCCCAGTCATCTTTTGAGTGCCTTCCAACCTGAGGGGCTTATCTTCTGACACTGTATGAGTGTTCCCCTGCTATTCATAAGGTTTTCACTGGCCAGTTTTTCTAGAAGTAGATTGTCAGGTCCTTCTTCCTAGTCTGTCTTAGTTTGGAAGCTCCGCTGAAACCTGTCCACCATGGGTGACCATGCTGGTATTTGAAATACCAGTGGCATAGCTTCCAGCATCACAGCAACACGCAAGCCACCACAGTATGACCAACTGACAGATGAGAGGTGGTCAGCATATATAGAGTGTATTTAGTTCAGTTCATTGATGAGATGAAATTACCATGGAAGTGTGTAGCTAAGAAGCTGTAGCACAGAGCCCTGGCACATTCAGTGGTCAGAAGTTGGGGATATAGGTAGGCACTAGAAAGGAGACTAACGTTGCTGCCAGACCAGTAGGAATAGAGTCAGGATATTGCGTGATTGGAAGCCAGATGAAGCCTTGCAAGAGGAGCACACTAGCTGGGTAAGATGTTGCATTTAGGCCGAATAAACCCAAAAAAAACAAACCATTGCTATTGAGTTGATTCTGACTCATAGCAACCCTACAGGGCAGAGTAAAACTGCCCCATAGGGTTTCCAAGGAGCAGCTGGTGGATTTGAACTGCTGACCTTTTTGTTAGCACTCATAGCTCTTAACCACTGCACCACCAGGGCTCCTAGGTCAAGTAAGGTGAAGATTAACCATTGGCTATTTGATTTAACTGTGTGGGAATCATTAGTGACCTCAAAAAGCAGGTTGGTGCCTAGAGTCTGATAGCAGAGTGAATTCAAGATGGAAGGAAAGGATAGAAGCTCCATGTCTTTGAGTAGGTGAGGAGATTAAATGTAGTGCTCAAGAGAAGAGGTTGGCCTTAATCAAGAGCATGGTATTTCCCTGTTGACCAGGAGAGAGAGTAATCCCTGGGTGGTGCAAATGGTTAACTGTGCTCTGCTACTAACCAAAAGATTGGAGGTTTGAGTCCACCCAGAGATGACTTGGAAGAAAGGCCTGGCAGTCTGCTTCCAAAAAATCAGCCATTGAAAACCCGATGGAACACAGTTGTATTCTGACACACATGGGGTCACCATGAGCTGGAATCGACTCAACAGCAAGTGGTAAAAACAGGAGAGAAAACAACAGTATATGGGCACAGATGCAGATAGGTGTACAGATGCTACAGTGGGAATTTACAGAAGATTCTTGTGTTTTATTTTCTCATGAAATAGAAAGCAGTGTCATTAGCTGAGGGTGAGGGCGAGGATGGGATGTTGGCAGTTTGAAAAGAGGAGAAATGATATAGTTACTTGGGAGGGAAGGGGAATGATGAAAATGAGAAATAATGATATGATTGTTGGGGAGCATTAAGAACCCATTTGAGGTTAATTATCAATTTTAGAGATAATTCAACACGGTTCTGTAGATTCCCTAGCTCTGTTCAGGTGCTAGGCACTTCTTCATTCCATTGTATTTTTCAAAGGGGGGTTTTCAATGGCTTTACACCCTTAATTATTTTTTTAACAGCTTGGTTTTGGTAGAGTTTAAAAAGAGCAAGTTGCTTTTACCTATGTGGTAAGGCTAGTGTTTTTTTTTTTGCTTGATTATAAAATCAGTGTTTGTTAGCATGATTTTGTTATGAATATATTTGTAGACATTTGCAGCTAGAATGTATTTGATAGGTTATCAGTTTTCTTTTGAAGGTGCATTCAGCCCGTTCCGATTATTTAAATGGTCTTTTCTTTGAACTTTGCATTTTATAGGCTAACTAAAAATATACCAGGTAACTGAGGACGTTCTGTAATGTCCAATTCCAGGAGATGAACTTTTTAATTTTAATTTGGTGTCTGGTGAAATAACACTTGTTTCATAGATGTGTTTATGTTTTTCTGTTGTAGGAAACCCAGCGTTTGCTGGCAGAACCAGTTCCTGGCATTAAAGCGGAACCAGATGAGAGCAACGCCCGTTATTTTCATGTGGTCATTGCTGGCCCCCAGGATTCCCCCTTTGAGGGAGGGACTTTTAAACTTGAACTGTTCCTTCCAGAAGAATATCCAATGGCAGCCCCTAAAGTACGTTTCATGACCAAAATTTATCACCCTAATGTAGACAAGTTGGGAAGAATATGTTTAGATATTTTGAAAGGTAAGTGTTATCTTTATCATTATTAAGACTTCCTTTCTCTTAATCATTCCATATTTAGAATGTAAATATTGTAATCTTACCTTACATAAAGACTGTAGAGGTTTGTGGGAGGGAAGTGCAGCAGTTCTGGGGCTGTTTTTTATGCTTTATCACACTGGGCCTGTTGCCTTTATAGATAAGTGGTCCCCAGCACTGCAGATCCGCACAGTTCTTCTATCGATCCAGGCTTTGTTAAGTGCTCCCAACCCAGATGATCCATTAGCAAATGATGTAGCGGAGCAATGGAAGACCAACGAAGCCCAAGCCATAGAAACAGGTATTTAACGTTCTTCTCCTTCATAGTAATTCCACTTTTTAAAACAAATTTGTATTACCTTTTTAAAAAATGTTTTTTTAAGGTCTTGGCAAAAACAAAAACAAAAGTATTACAGAAAAATGAGATCCTGTTTATAGTTTAGAAATATCTCTTTAACAAAAGATGTTCAAGCTCCATCTGATGGCATGCTACATGACCCCTAAATTTAGACAACCTCTGGTTCTTCTTGGACTTCTTTATAGCTACACCTGATTTTACAGGTACTTACTGAGTGTCCACCATTTGTCGAGTAATATGTAAAGATACTTGAAAATTTTTGAACTCTTGTGCTGTTTTTGTAGTTCTTAAGATCCATTTGATTAAAGTATGTAGAGTTTGGAGTCAACAAGCTTCTTCCTTCTGCAAATTTTAACAAAATTATTGAGGAGCATTATGTGTGCAGAAATGAAGGGTACAGCTCTGCATCACGTTGAATTTTGTAGAACGTCTGAATTTTATTGTAGTTTTTTGGTTGGTAGACATAAGGAAAATCTTTCAGCCCTGATCCAGTTTATAGAAAATAGCATGAATTTAAGAAATTACAGAATGACCTTTCCATAATTAAATTAATAGTATTCGTTTGCTGTTTATAGAGTTTGGAAAGTAACATTGAACTTAGTAAGTAAAATAATAATTGCATGTTTGTTTTTGTCTACAGCTAGAGCATGGACTAGGCTATATGCCATGAATAATATTTAAATCAATCTGATCATCAAGTGTGCATCACTTCTCCTGTTCTGCCAAGACTTCTTCCTTTTTTGTTTGCATTTAATGGACACAGTCTTAGAAACGTTACAGAATAAAAGCCCAGACATCTTCAGTCCTTTGGTGATTAAATGCACATTAGCAAATCTGTCTTGTCCTGATTCACTGTTGTAAAGCATGAGCAGAGGCTAGAAGTATCATCTGGATTGTTGCAAAACACTTAAAAGCAGTGGCCCTTCTCTGCTTTTATTCATTTCTCCCCCATCATGGTTTAAGTATAAAGCACTGTGAATGAAGGTAGTTGTCAGGGTTAGCTGCAGGGGTGTGGGTGTTCTTCTTTATTTTATTTTTTTTTGAGGGGGGAGGTAGTTTTGTTTTAAATTTATGGACTCCTCTCCCCCTTTTTATGGTGATCTAATTGCATTGGTCAAAAGCAGGTAACCAGTTGTTCTTTAGAATATACCCTCTAGCCAAGTCTAACTTTATTTAGACGCTGTAGATGGACAAGCTTGATTGTTTGAACCAAAATGGGAACTTTAAACATCACAGCCCTCACTAATAACATTGTGACTTTGCCGTCAAGTGTAGAATCCTCCCTTTAAGAAAAAGCTTGTGACCGTTTTGTATGGCTTGTCTGGAAACTTCTGTAAATCTTATGTTTTAGTAAAATATTTTTTGTTATTCTACTTTGCCTTTGTACAGTTTATTTTACTGTGTTTATTTCACTTTCCTAATGTGACAATCGTATTTAAAAATTAAAACTCTGATAGAACATTCTGTTTGGGTCTTCACCATCTGACAAGTTGAATAGCAAGAGGTGGGTTTTGCCAGTGTCTTTTCACTGATACAGATATATTTTACGATATTACTGAATGGAGTTATTTATAAACTGGCCCTGAGCATGCATAAAGCATCAGTATCTGACAGTTTTTCCTCTTAGAAATTTAAAGTAAATGTGCTTATCTTGTCTTACTAGATGACCGTTGGTGTCTTGCCCCACTATGTTTGTAAATTACTGTACCAGGAGAGTCACAGCAAAGAAGCAGTTGTGACTGATATGTAGGACTTTAACATGTGCCATGTATGGGTTATGACATTTTTCTTAGTTCTTGTCTGAAAACTTTATGTAAGACCACAGGTCTGTGTTATTAGGAAACAGTGATCTGATAATCATTTGGGGTTTGCTGAGGCGTAATTAGTCTTCCTTATAGACCTGATGAGCAAATCTCAAGCACCCAGCTTGCAAAGTGTCATCAGAACAGTTTCTTTTCTTTGATAGCATCAGATCCTCTGTTAATTCTTGCTTTCATTCCTCCAGTATTTGCTATGGGAGCTCCTTTTATCCTTTAATTTGATATTCAGAATTTTTTTTTCACTGACAGTTTCTCCCTCAGCCCTACAAAACTGTTCTTTCCCATCCCCTCCATATTTGATTCCAGATTCTTGTTATTTTTAAGTCAGAAATGTATCCCATCATAAGTATGTAAATGTTAACCTGCAGGTTGAAACCTTTGTTTCTTGTGGTTTAAGGTAATGGATATTGTAGCCCATCTGAATTTTCCCTCCTCTTATTCTCATAACTTCTGGAGTTTCTTCAGAATGTGGTGTATTTTATTGTGCTCCTATGTAAGATGAAGAATTATCTATTAAAATTACATTTTCAACATACAAAAGCTTTTGATGACTGGTAACTGATATCCTTTCAAATAAGTGCATTGCTTGGTAACAAATGTTAATTTGGATAAAAAAATTTTGTAACCGTAATCTTGTAAATTCAAAAACTATTCACAGCAGTTGTAATTTATAACAGTTTTTGAATTGTTCAGAGGGCATCTTTGGCTGCACATAAAGAAACTGAGTCTCGCCCTAAAGTAAAAATGAATGAACATTCCTTGGGACTTTGAACAGTTAAAATAGAGATCACCTTTATTTACTGCAGGTAGCACTGCTCATGATGGTAATAGTTAGTGTCACTTAGTGATTTACAAGTTATAAAGTTCCACATTAATTCTTTTACACTACAAAAATCTGTCTTTCTAAAATAGAACTCTGATATCTACTGAGTTCGTGACATTATAGAAGTACAGAAATAATTCATTGTTTTCATTTCAAGTATGTTAATTCCCAATAATCATGGCATCACATTTTTTCCTTTGTAATTTTGATAAGAGTCCTGACTTTCTCAGCTAGCAGAACTTTGGATGAAGCAAGAGTCAGTGTGTTGACCAATCTTCCTTAGGACTGAAGGGGCTCTTGAGAGGCCAAGGCAGAGGCTGAAAACTGGCAGCTATATCTGTATATCTGACCTGTGGGCCCATGCGGTATGGTTTAAAATTTTGAATTAGATGCCAACATTTTTATAAAACAGGAGATTCACATGAAAATCCAGAATTCTGATACTTTTTGAATGATCTGAAGATCTGGCAACAGTGGATCCACTTTTTTGCATAGCACCAACTGGGAGGAGCTGAGTAGCAGCCACCCTAAGAAAAACATGTCATTCTCTTGTCCAGTTACTCCCCAACTGGACAGAGTTGTCTTAGTTTTCTAGTGCTGCTATAACAGAAATACCACAAGTAAATGGCTTTAACAAATTTATTTTCTCAAAGTTTCAGAGGCTTGAAGTCCAAACTCAGGTGCCAGCTCTAGGGGAAGCCTTTCTCTCTCTCTCGGCTCTGGAGGAAGGTCCTTATCTCTTCTGAATTTCTGCTCGTTGGCAATCTTCATGTGGCTTGGCATCTCTCTTCCCCCATCTCTGCCTCTCTTGCTTGTTAAATCTCTTTTATATCTCAAAAAGATTGAGTTAAAACACAACTTACACTAATCCTGTCTCATTAACATAAGAAAGACAAACCATTCTCAGGTGGGATTATAACCACAGGCATAGAGGTTAGGATTCACAACACATAATTTTGGGGGACACGTTTCAATCTATTACAGAGTCCCCTCCCAGCCCACGTGTTCCTTTATGTTGTAACATCCCCTTGTAAGTCGTGGGCTTTGTAACCCCCGAGTTGAAGGAACCTAATAAATGAAAGTGTTTAATATGTGCCCAACACCATATTACTTGAGGATGACTGAGTGAATGAGACTGACAATGAGGCCTTCCCTCGTGGACCTTATGAACTAATGGGAGAGGCATGGACAAATAGCAGTTGCAACTTTGCTGTGGGCAAGGGAAGTACTTCTGGAGAGGTCAGTATTCTGGATTCAAGCCTGATGGACACCTCCAGGTAGAAGGAACACCATGTGCAAAGGCCTGGGAGAGAAGAATCTGAATATATCAATAAGTGGTGTTTTGAAAACTCTGCCCTTTCAGGGGCTTTTCTGGAATTCTGAGATGTTTATTTGAGATTCATGGTTTTATTTGATTTTTGTTTTGTTACAGTGTACTTTGCTGTGATTTGCTTCTGCACTATTCTTGGTTCTCTCAGAGGCTGCCTGATAATAGATCTGAAGTGTATGGAACTTAACCCTTGCTCTAGACCAAGAATGCACTTGTAAAATAATTTCAGAAGAAGCCTTTTAAAATAAGATTAAGTAGAAATTAACATCTAAAAGCCACAGGTGTTATGGTTTAATACTGCTTAAGGAGAGTGTTGGGAAGGAAATCTGGTACCCAACAAGATCTTCTAAACACTTAAACAGATGGAACTAAAATGGTGTCATGGGAGCATTGATGGTTTAGGAATCTTTTTTGGCTACTCTAGCCATATGTCAATTTTTTGTTAATTGTAGTAGCAAAAGTTAAAAATACAATTATCTAGAAAAGCTGGCAAAAACATAAAATGTCATGATAAGGTAACTACTTCATTAATCTATTTAAGAAAAATTTAATATTTCATTGGTGTAATATACTTTTGGGCTGGGGGCAACAGTTTCATGACCACTGACTATAGCATGCTGCCTAGCTTAAGGAATTATATCAGGGGTTTATTTTTTAATGCCTTAATGATCACAAAAGCAAAACATGATGGATGTAATAATTCGAAATAAATATAAAGAATAAAAATCTGTAATCTACCATACAAAGACTAGTGATAACTTTGTATTTCCATAACTGTATCCCCCACCCTGTGTTAATTTCCATTTTCTTATTATTGAGGTTGGAAATTGGGAGGATTTGTTCTGAGAGTTGGCTTTGTTATAGTTTTATGCTACAAATTGGGTCAAGTTCCCATTGGCTGCAAAACTTGGAGCTGGACTAAAAATTGTTTCTGTTAAGTGCGAAATGCAACATGAAGATCTTGAGTCCTCCTTCCGACTCCCACCCTCGACCCCTCCTCCCAGTTTTCATCTTTGCCATCCTTCAGCTGATTCATCTGTGTCTGTTGATATGGCATTTTAAGTGCATGAATGTAGAAGTGATTCAGGGACTCTACTGACTTGACGATGTTAATTTTTTTTGGTTTCTGTTGGATTCTAGAAGCATGTAGTAACTGCTGGAATTTTTAGACTTTGCTTATTTCTTGTAGCAGAGCAACACCTGAAATCTCATTATCTTGTAAAAATAAAGTTAGGAGTGTTAGCATTTCTTCTCTGTCAACCATTGGTCTCTATGGGACAATAAAATGTTTTAGAAACTAGAAAAGATTAATAGCTTCATGTTCCTACCACCCAAAGTAAATAACTAGCATATTTCATTTTTTTAAAATACTGACCTAGTCTTGTCTACCACGTGACTCCTTTTGAAATAGCTCCATGATCTAGATTAGTAAACTCCCAGTAAGTTTTAAGTTTCATTATACCTTGTTGTTAGGTGCCGTCGGGTGGGTTCCAACTCATAGTGACCCTATGTACAATAGAACAAAACACTGCCTGGTCTTGCGCCATCCTCATAATCATTGTTATGCTCGAGCCCATTGTTGTAGCCACTGTGTGAGTCCAACTAGTTGAGGGGTCTTCCTCTCTTTTGCTGACCCTCTACCAAGCATGATGTCCTTCTCCAGGGACTGGTCCCTCCTAATAACATGTCCAAAGTATGTGAGACAAAGTCTTGCCATCCTTGCCTCTAAGGAACATTCTGGCTGCATTTCTTCCAAGACAGATTTGTTCGTTCTTTTGGCAGTCCATGGTATATTCAGTATTCTTCACCAACACTGTAATTCAAAGGCTTCAATTTTTCTTCAGTCATCCTTGTTCATTGTCCAGCTTTTGCATGCATATGAGGTGACTGAAAACACCATGGCTTGGGTCAGGCACACCTTAGTCCTTAAAGTGAAATCTTCGCTTTAAAAAAAAAGTCAAAGATAACCTAGCTAGTTTACAGATGTTTCTGGTTTAAGTTCAAGAGTAGACTACTCATACTTCCTCAGACTTAGCAAAAGCAACTTACACATTATAGGCTGCACTAGATTTGAACTTAAGTTTTGGCTGGAAGCATTAGGACTATGAGTAACCCAAGAACTAGAGGCAAATTCTTGCAATTGGGTTTTTTTCATCTAAAACAGTAAATATTTTAGGCTTTCTGGGCCATGGGGTTTCTCAACAACTGCAGTTGTAATGTGAGAGCAGCCACAGGCAATTTGTAAACAAATGGCTATGCTGTGCGCCAATAAAACTTTAATTTTCACATGTCATGAAGTATTTTTTTCAACCACTTAAAATGTAAAAGATACTCTAAACTTATGGGCTGTACAAAGGAAGAGGGTGGACTGGATTTGGCCTGTAGGCCATAATTTGCCTAACCAATTGCCATACAATTGATTCCAACTCGTGGCTCCATGTGTTCCAGAGTAGAACAGTGCTCCATAGGGTTTTCAATGGCTGTGATCTTTTGGAAGTAGATTGCCAGGACTTTCTTCTGAGGTTCCTCTGGGAAGATTCAAACAGCCAACCTTTAAGCTAGTAACTTAGTGTTCAACTTTTTAAAATTAGCATTATTGAAATGGACCTCCACTGTGGCAGCACATCTGTTCGGTAACCCCATAGTATATACAGAATAAAAAACCCAAAACCAAACCTGTTGCTGTCGAGTCAATTCTGACTCATAGCGACCCTGTAGGACAGAGTGGAACTGCCCCATGTGGTTTCCAAGGAGTGCCTGGTGGATTCGAACTGCCGACCCTTCAGTTAGCAGCCATAGCTCTTAACCACTATGCCACCAAGGTTTCATTTTCATATACTGAATAGATGTACATAATTTAATCCCTTCATCTGTACACTTAAATTGATACCAATTTCACCAATTCTGCAATACACATCTCTGACCATATTTTTATTGTACAACTTGTACAATTATGTTTATTTTTTAAAAATTTTATACAGTGCTTTAGGTGAAAGCTTACTGAGCAAATCAGTTTTCCATTCGATAAGTTTGTACATAAAGTGTTCCATGACATTGGTTATATTCACCTCAGTGTGTCAACACTCTCTCCATTTCTGCCCTGGGTTCCTCGTTTCCTTTTGTCTAGTTTTTCTGCTCTTTCCTGGCTTTGCAACTCACCAGAGTAGAATACAGAACATTGTCTTTATAACTGTGTTGTGCCACTTGATGTAGATGTCCCCTGAGTCTCTGGAACTTCGTCTTCAAACCTAGGAACTGTCCAGTGAGGTTTTTGGTTATGTCTAAGAAGTTTCCATGACTGTGCCCCTTGTGTGCTCTATTGTCTATATGAATACATATGCAGCACCTACAATGATGTCTGCAGAAATATCCACAACCAAACCTATATCTGCAGGTGAGTGTGCTCCCTTACACCCTCCCACACCTCTTTAACATACCTATCTATATAGGGTCGCTATGAGTCGGAATTGACTCGACAGCAACGAGTTTGGTTTTTTTTTGGTTTTATCTATAATCCATAAATTATTGTTTGTTAATACAGTTGTTGCAGGATTGTCTATCTTATAGTAATTACCATAGTTACCCTTTATTCTTGCATTCCTCTCAGTGTCTTCCTTTGCCTTGGTCATGTTGTGACTTCCACCAATTGTGTATTGCCTTTCCCTTCATCGATATTAATACGGATCCTCTGTTTAGTAATTTCCCCTCCCTTCCCCCTCCCATCCCTGGTAACCATCAAATAATTTTTCTTTTTGTGTGTAAACCTTGTTTTTTTTTTTTAATAATGGTAGTCTCATACAATATTTGTCCTTTTGTGATTAACTTATTTCACCTAGCATAATGTCATCCAAATTCATCCATTTTGTGAAATGTTTCGCAGATTTGTCATTATTCTTTGTGGCTGCATAGTATTCCATTATGTGTATGTACCACAGTTTCTTTATCCATTCATCCATTGATGGGCACTTAGGTTGTTTCTATCTTTTTGTGCTTGTGAATAATGCTGCAGTGAACATGGCTGTGCATATGTCTGTTCATTTCACGGCTCTTATTTCTTTAGGGTATATACCTAGGAGTGGGATTGCTGGGTCATACAGTATTTCTATGTCTAGCTTTTTAAGAAAGTACCATACCATTTTCTATAGTGGTTGTACCATTTTACATTCCCACCAGCAGTGTATAAGAGTTCAAATCTCCCCACAACCTCGCCAACATTTGTTATTTTCTGTTTTTTTGATTAGTGCCATTGTCGGGGTGAGATGGTATCATGGTAGTTCTGATTTGCATCTCTAATGGCTAATGATCATGAGCATTTCTTCATGTGTTAGCCACCTGAGTGTCTTCTTTGGTGAAGTGTCTGTTCATATCCTTTGCCTGTTTTTTAATTGGATTGTCTTTTTGTTGTTGAGGTGTGCAAGGTTTCTGTATAATTTAGAGATTAGATCCTTGTCAGATATGTCATAGCCAAAAAAATTTTCCCCAGTCTGTAGGTTCTCTTTTCACTCTTTTGGAGAAGTCTTGACCAGCATAAGTTTTCAGTTTTTAGGAGGTCCCATTTATCTAGTTCATATTCTGCTGTTTCTGCATTTTTAGTTGGTGTGCTATTCATACCATATATTAGGGCCCCTTGTGTTGTCCCTATTTTTCCTTCCGTGATCTTTATATCTATAGTTTTAGGTTTTATATTTAGGTCTTTGATCCATTTTGAGTTAGTTTTTTCATGTAGAGTGAAGTAGGAGTCCTGTTTCATTTTTCTACAGATGGACATCCTGTTTTGCCAGCACCATCTGTTAAAAGAGATGGTCTCTTCTCCATTTAATGGATTTTGGCCTTTTGTTGAAGATCAGCTGTCCATGGGTGGATGGATTTACATCTGGGTTCTCAATTCTGTTCCATTGCTCTATGTGTCTGTTGTTGTACCAGTACCAGGCTGTTTTGACTACCGTGGCTGTATAGTAGATTCTGAGATCAGGTAGTATGAGGCCTCCTTGTTATTCTTCTTCAATAATGCTTTACTTACCTGGAGCCTCTTTCCTTTCCATATAAAGTTAGTGATTAGTTTTTTCATATCATTAAAGAATGCTTTTGGAATTTGGATTATGATTGCATAATATCTACAGATTGCTTTGGGTAGTAGTATTGACATTTTCACAACGTTAAGTCTTCTTATCCATGAGCACGGTATGTTTTTCCATTTATGTAGGTCTCTTTTGGTTTCTCAAAGTAGTGTTTTTTAGTTTTCTTTGTTTAAGTCTTCTACATCCGTGGTTAGATTTATTGCTAAGTATCTTTTGGGGGGCTACTGTAAATGGTGTTGTTCTCTTTGTTGGTGTAGAGGAATCCAACCGATTTTTGTACATTGATCTTGTATCCTGCTACTTTGCTGAATCATTCTATTAGTCCTGATAGCTTTTTTGTGTAATTTTTGGGATTTTCTATTTACAGGATCATCTGCAAAGAGGGAGAGTTTTACTTCCTCCGCACCAATTTGAATACCCTTTATTTCCTTTTCTTGCCTTATTGGTCTAAGACTTCCAGCACAATATTAAGAGTGGTGATAAAGGGCATCCTTCTCTGGTTGCCGTTCTCAAAGGGAATGCTTTGAATCTCTCTCCATTGGGAATAATGTTGGCTGTTTATTTTGTGTAAATGCCCTTTATTATGTTGAGGAATTTCCCTTCGATTTCTTATTTTGCTGAGAGTTTTTATCTGGAATGGGTGGTGGACTTTATCAAGTACCTTTTCTATGTTGATTGAGATGATTATGTGATTCTTTTATTTATGTGGTGGATTGCACTGGTTGATTTTCTAATGTTGAACCATCCATCCATACCTGGTATGAATCCCACTTGGTCATATGTGTATTTTTCTTGATATGCTGTTGAATTCTGTTGGCTAAAAGTTTGTTGAGAATTTTTGTGTCTATATTCATGAGGAATATTGGTCTGAAATTTTCTTTTTTGTGTTGTTTGCCTGGCTTTGGTATCACGGTTATACTGGCTTTGGTATGATGGTTATACTGGCTTCATAGAATGAATTCGGGAGTATTCCTTTTCTATGCTCTGAAGTAGTTTGAGTAGTATTGGTGTTAGATCTTCTCTGAATGTTTGGGAGAATTATCAATGAAGCCATCCCAGCCAGGGCTTTTTTTTTGGGAGGGGGGGCAGTTTTTTTTTTTTTTTTTAATT